>NW_025931788.1:0-409 GCF_000764305.2 Hyalella azteca | reverse complement strand
AACTCACTCTCACATATTGATAAGACCATTTTGGTCGGAAGAAGCTCCAGGCTGTGCCGCCCAGGCTGGACCTTCGGTAGAGCCTACAGACTCATTTACGCAACCCCCGGAAATCACCGTCCTGTCGAGGGGCTACCTTGGACGCGTCTCCAGAGCTCCTTCAACTACAAATAGAAGAAGAAGATGGTCCATTACATCCAGATGATCCAGGACAGTGGTGGTCTTCGGCAGGCGACCCTTCGGGTCACAGAAAAGTTAATTTTTCGGTCGAACGAATCGATAGAGATTGTTCTGAAATGTCCAGAAAACATAATATATTTTTATCGAATTTTTTTTTCATGTACTATTATGCGTGCCTGCTGCAATTGTTTGTTTGCCTACTGCCCAATGTTTAATGTTTACCGGTTTA
>NW_025931787.1:0-6204 GCF_000764305.2 Hyalella azteca | reverse complement strand
ACATCGTGGGGGCTCTTGGCAGGTTAGTCCACTATGTCCGTTTGTCCCAAAACGCGTTGGGGACTACGACAGTAGGTTGAAGAGTGTCCCCACCTGCAGCACTTGCAGCATCGGATGGGATTTGGATAATATGGATTCACTTTGTAGCTGCTATATCCAATCCGAATGTTTTCAGGTAGTAGTTTGTCTAAAAAGGTCAGCACGAATAATGGCATATGGGACTTAGCTGGGTCACGGAAGAGTTTTCTAACAGCTATGACTCCTGAGGGTCTTAGAAGTTCCAATAAATCTTCAATTTTTTCTTCTTGAAGTTTTGGTGCGTAGATTTTTCCAAGAGTAGTTTGCGAGTTCAGCGCTATTGTGATTTGGATGGGGAGCTGTCTATCTTGGGATATGGCAAGAAGTTTTACTGCAAGTAGTGTATTCACTTGTTCTAATGTGTGGCAACTGGCAAGTGATATAAAGCCCTCCTGATCTTAGGTGCTGTACTCCTTGAACTGGTCTACATATTTGGTCTATTGTTTTGGCCCGCTTCAGAGGGTTTAGCTTGGCTAGGAGTATATTTTCATCTAGGCTTTTGACATGGACTTTTCTTGTTGATGGAGGTAGATTTTGTATAATGCTTCTGCTGGATAGGTCTGCATATGCTGAGTTCCTTTTCTTTCCAGTGCTGTTGATGGGTAGTCTGGTTGCTTGTGCTAGGCTTTGGTCCTGGTCTTCCTGCTCTACCATTGATTCTATCTCTATGTAACTATGTTTGCTTGCAAGGATGGTAAAGTTGCTAATGGAGTTGGTACTTCTTGATATAAACTTGCTGTTTCAATAGCTTCTGGCTGTGGGCAAGGTTTTTTGTGAGGTGATTTTTCATTTGTGTTCATATCACCAGCAGTTTGGTCAGATTTTGATGAGCTGGTGCTTGATGACAAAACTCCTTCAGGATTTGAGTCTATAGACGTGAGACTCTCAATGCCGAAGGCTATTTGATCATATTTTGTCTGGCTTTTTGGTTGGCAGATTTTGTCCAAAGTTGTTTTACTGTTATTTTCAGTGCATTCAGATTTCTTTGCTTGGTGGTGGCGTGGTTGGCTGTCTGGAGGTTTTGATCCCAGACTTGGATGTTTCTTAGTTTTCATCATTATCAATTTTCTGCTTTAGGATTTTTAATTATTTTTCAAAGAGATTTGACTTTGAGAAGACTAGATTATCTAGAATGATCTGCAGTGTGCAGATTTCATTTTGCGCTTTGGGATTACACACAGCACGTCTTCTCACTTTCACGGTCTAATCAAAACTCTCCGGGGGTGGACCGGCACTGTTTTTACACTTAAATTCGCAGGCTCACACGAGCTTGGGATTCACGTTTTTACAAATGGCTGCCACAGTCACCCACGATCTTTCGATTCAACACAACACAGTTTAGCTAATCTCACAAATAAATGTTCTCGCTCCTACTGGATGTCAATACAAGAGTTTTAGGTACAATTTGTATCTTTTTTACACTAAAAACAAAATTTTCGTCGCAAATATGGCACGAAAAGAGCTGCAGCGTTCTTCCGCGGTAGAGCACGTTCAGTTTTGAATGTTAGCGTCCGTTCTGTTTCCAACTCGCGGGAAAATCCTCTGGGTTGGCGAGAAGTTTTCGTTTTCTGTACCTTCGCGTTAATATTTATTTTCTAAACGCGACAGCCACCTCGACCTAAAATTGGCGTCCACATGCAACTTAATATTTTTACGCCGCCTTACTACGTAATATTGGCGTCCCTGACTTCTGTATCCATTCATCAGAGAAAAAAAGCCCTCTAGAATACTAATAAGAGCAGATAAGTTTTCCTATCTTGAGAATCACATGTACACAGGCCAGTGGCCACTGCGACAACAACTAACAGCCAGTCACAACTAACAAGTGTACTCGCAAGCACTGTTCCCTGAACGAATGAGTACATCGCTGTAACAAGAAACGCTGGTAAGTACTCCATGCGGTCAACAAAATTGCCGTCATTTTGATAAATAGGTTCTCCCACACAGCATAGGAGGAGAAAGTCAAACAATTTAAGTGAATCACAGTGAAAATGTAAAGTCTTTGCCACACGAAATATTTTTTGAACGTTTACAAGAAACGTTGCCCTTCAACAGATTCGAAAGCATACATATGCTAGGAATAGTCTGATATCTGTAGGTACTGAAATTGACTCACATTGACACCACAGGGACGAAAATGTGTGAGCTATTGTGTAAACAATCGGCAGTTAATTGGCATTGTTAATCGTATGGTATGTCTCTTTTGTAACAGGTTGCTTTTCTATGCAACCCTTATATGAATGTTAATTAAGTATGACCTGAGGGTGGTTCGGTTGTAGCTGGATCCGAGGATATAGAGGGACAGCGTAAACGATTATATAATATAATTTTAGGATTATAGTTCGGCTTACAGTTTAGGATAATCAGTTAATAAGTTTATACGTTGGAGCTTTAACACTGATGTCTTCGGCGTCGTTGAAGTATGGATAAGTCTAGAGTGTATCTTCTACTCTGACGTTAATTTAGAGTTACTGTCCTGTTTGACATGGACAGGAGCAATGGGGTATACCGTAGCGGTCCTCTCCCAAGACTGAGTTTCCTGATCTGGGCAGAGCTCATATAGCTTCGCGAATTGACGTCACCAAGGGCGTGACTTGATAAACAGGAAAGGCTAATACAAGGAAATGCTCATGAACATATCGCATGTGAAGGATCTTATCTTTCAACAAGGAAGACATCAATCAGGAAATATCAAGGGACAAATGGTATCAACATTGTCGCCTGACACTTTAAGAAAATGGAAATTAAATTCATGCGCATTCGCAAGCTTCCACGTACAAGTTATTGAATTGTACTATAAGAAAATACACTCGGACTAATCAAACTCGACTTTTGTCTTTCCTAAACGTAACAACGCAGCTTTTTTAAATAAATAGAAATAGGACAGTAATTTTTCTCAATAGTTTTAACTACTGGTTGTTCTTAAATTTTCATTCATATGTGATAGATGTAATGCGTATTCTTTATCAATATCAATTAAATATTGTAAGGTGAATATTAAATTTATATAAAAAAGAGAAATACGATCAGTTCGTTTCACACACCGTCTGCAAGCCTGTGTGTGTAAGAGAAGTCGAAGCAGAAGAAATTGCTTCCTGTAGGTCTTGAACAAATTTCATCACTAAAAAATTGGCGTGACATACAAGGAATAAAAAGGTCATGCCGTACCAAATTATCGTGAATAGTGGTTACAAGTTGAGCCATAGATTGTAGCGCAGCTTCAACGCCTTGAGATAAGAGCAAAAAGACCTGTAATTGCAGTTAAACGATAAAGTTTTGCGAAGCGTGGTTAGTTGACACCTCTCAGTGTCACCGCGTTACTGGTGAGGTGGGCGTCGAAGGGGGTGAATCAGCATCGCCGTGAGCAGGGTCCAAAACAAAATCCAGTTACGTGCTATTTGTTACCTTCTTTAAAATTGTAAAATGTGAGTTTGATAGACTGGATGACCGGACGGAAATGAGTGACGTCCATGCTCGATGGTGAAGTCGTTATTTCCCGACAAGTTTTTGCTGTTTATGAATCATGATGTCTTAACTGATCGAGATGTAGCAGATAATCGAAAATTTGAAACAGATCGAGGAAACACGACCGATTCATAACTCGTTATTCTTTGAGAAAATCGTAAATTATTGAGCATTTTTAACATTTAATTTGGTTGTTTTTGTAAATCAATTTTTTGCTTCATCTGAAGCGCCTTCTGTATGAATGATATTGCAAATTCCTGGAGCTATTCTGAAAACTCATGAGCAGATCACTGAAAGTGCGTGGGCTCAGTACGGTTTTGAGGTAGAGTTTTAAATTAAATTACAGCGTTATCGAAAAAACTAAGCCTTCTTCTCGCTTCGAGTCACCGACATGTGGAACAGCCTCCCCGATAGCATCGTGGACGCTCCGAGTATGAACGCCTTCAAAAACAGACTAGACGAAGCTATGCAGGAGCATATGTTCAATCTTAAAATGCCTAGCAACTTACGGACCAGGGGCCGTATTAACAAAACTTCGTAACTTTTTGTACTTCCGACAAAAAAGTTACGTGTTACGTAAGTACACCCTGATTTTGGCATTATCAAAACATTCGTACATAAGGCTTAGCTAAAAGCGTACTATCAAAACCATCTGGCCAACTGACCAATCAGAGGCTTTGGATTTGTTTACATTCTGAGAACTTCGATGGCGGGAATCGATGCCTTCGATGGTATCGACTACGGTATTGAATGCTGTCTGTCGGTATTGCTCCTTGTTGGCCCAGAAAAAGCCGTTCTAAAATAGTTGCTTGTAAAATATAACGTAAAAGGAAAACAAAATCAGTTTTGGCATTAACTCAATTGAAATTTTTTCCAATAGCACTGTTTAGCACGATCACATATTTTGAACGTGTAAATGTCGCACGATCAAGTGGTGGAGCCACCACAAGTAGAGCCATCATTCTATGCGTGTATAATCCGCGCTGTCGGATTATTGACAGAATTCTATCACAAGTCAAGGTGTTGCTACTTGCTAGTAAATCAATGGTTTTTCAATCGTCAGTTATGGAAAGATCGAGTTCCAAAGGCCGGATCCCTTGTGAATCAAGTCACGAAAAGTTCAAGAATCGGCAACAGGCCATGGGCCGATCTCTTCAATGCCGACACTTCTATTCTATTCTAGAATAGGCGTGCCTTGACCATAGACGCTTGTTATATATTAGCGTCAGAGCTAGTAAATCCTGAAACGTGCCGAAAAAATTCATGAGGAAAGAAAATTAATTTCTTTCCTGATCAATGTACTTATTAAAATTTTTTAATTAAGCCAACCGTGTTTCAATGAGCGAAAGATAATCCGTTCGAAATATTATTTTAATAAGAAATTTATGTTTACAGTGCAAGTTCAGGAACAAACTGGCCTTCTCAGTGTCTAAAATAATATTCAGCATATGTATAAGGGATTTCTGCCACTTGAGGACACATTTACGACAAATTCAGAAAAAAATTTGATTGGTTCCAATTCTAAGGGGTTTACATTCCTTTATTGGGCTTTACCATTTAAATGTCGTCGGACTGAACCATTCATTGCAAAATTAAATTTAGCAGTTTCATAGCATTCAAATTTCCCACTAGCAGACAATCCATGGATCTAATTTGTACTAACTATGACAGATGTTGAAAGATTTCAATGCCTCAGTATATCTACGGCTGACTTTCACGGTGATACCAATGAATTATTTGATCTACTACTTCCTTTTTACCACTTATACTCCGCCTACCGACAAGTCTCCATCAGGTTCGTAGTCACGAATAGCCTTCTAAATCATGAGCAGGTGGGGTGGCCCAGTGGTTACACTTCAGCAGAGTACCAACTAAGATTGGTGCAGAGAAACGCGGGTTCGATGATTCGATCACAGCTCTGTGCGCCAGTTTTCTGGTTAGAATCGGCAAGGCGGCCGGGCGGTTTAAGCANATCAAACGGGAGCCCCTGTGTTACTGCCTGCGCCACCTTCAGCAGAACCTAACTGCTTGGACTTTACCTCAAACTTGAGTCGAGACATAACCCAACATAAATTTGGTTAATTATTCCGGGTCGACAGCGAATTTGTCAAATTAGAATGCAGTTGATGATAATCTGCGAGGAGACTGTACTTTGGTACGCCGACGATTGACCTAGGTAACTCGCTGTAATTCGTACCATCAGGTTAATATTCCTATTTTTATTTCATTCGTATTTATAATGGTGATGTCGCCACTCAGTGTGTGCCTTTCAACGTCAAAGTTTCTTCTAACAAAGCCGCCGCTCGTCGAAGGCCCGAGCCGCGGCATATGAACATCGAATTGGTAAAACCAGCGATCGAACATTGCGAAATGACCGGAAGACCTACAAGGACTCGTGTCGGCAGCGACCGTCCGATTGTGATGAGGTTTGCAAGTACTGTCGACGTACCGGTCACGTGAGTCCGACTTAAACAGTGTTTCATTTGCGGCTCTGCAGAGTGAGTGCAGAGCAGACCATTTTTTTACGGGAATGCCCGTAAGCTATATCCGAACGCGTGCTAAAACTGTGACTAATCGATCAGCGTCTCAGACAGCCAACTCTTGTAAAGTTCCGGAATCCTTAGATTATGTACCCGTAAATTTGGCTATGGGCTTTTATGA
>NW_025931786.1:0-658 GCF_000764305.2 Hyalella azteca | reverse complement strand
ATCCACTTGCACTGCTCCTTCAATCTAATCTAAAATAAAAAATAAAACACAAAACCAGGTATGGACACAGCAGTAATGCATCTGTTCGGCATGATAGCCTCGTGTACTGCTAGGCAGTGCACGACCCCGTTGGAGATGCAACGCTCTTCATAATAATAATAATAGCGGGTTTCAGCGTTTAGTAGGCCGTAGGCCTGTCGCCGATTCTTAACATCGCAGAACATTCACAGCATTTTGCGGTCTTAACTGCGCAACATCATTTTTGTATTAGAGGTCTAATCATTTTCAAGTTCTCAAATTCCGTGAGCAAATTTGAGTCAAATTGTAGAATTTGTTCGTCTATCTCAAACTCATTCAAATTGTTGAACATGAGTTTCATAGATATGTTCCATAAAGATGTGAGTTCCATTTTACAAGGGGGTTGTGTGATGGTATTACTTGTAATACCGGCAATAAATGAATCACCTTTAATAATCTTAATTTTATGGTTCAATTTTGAGCATTACGTAGTGTTTACTACAATTTATTCAGCTGAGTTTTTATCTCAAATGATTTCAGAGGCAAATTCAGGTATTTTTTAATATTATAACTCCTGGTAGACTTTTATAAAGCCTGATTGGTTTAATTACAGTGCATGAAAAATGATACAAGGATAAAA
>NW_025931785.1:0-276 GCF_000764305.2 Hyalella azteca | reverse complement strand
CATTAACTCGCGACAAAAATATTCGTATTCAGTACTTATCGTTATTGCCCTAAGAAAATTTTGGCTCATGGTGTGAAAAAATATCTAGTTATTAATTCTGGTGATATTTTTCAGAAGTCCACCCGTGACACTTGCATTCACTACCTCGGAATTTCCGTTAAATCACAATCAACCGTTTTAAGAACCGCTTCAAAACAAAATGTAAATAGTAGGATTCCGGTTCGAGCTTCGGTCGACTACGGACGTGTGTATGTGATAGAGTGAGTACATTTTTGA
>NW_025931784.1:0-2183 GCF_000764305.2 Hyalella azteca | reverse complement strand
GAGATTGATAGCCATCTATTTCCACTTCAGACTTGACTTAGATTATGAAAGTTGAAGTAGAAAGCGTTCAAGTGTTGCAGGTGTTCCGCTTCACGCGAAGAAACTATGCAGTTCCTCTTGTTCAATATTGATAATGTGAAGTTTGTGTTCACGAGACAAAAAACGAATGTAAAATTGTACTTGGATCGCTAATTAACATACATCTTCATTAATGCGTATCAAGTGAGTCAAGAGTGAGAGCGAAATCTGTATAGGCATGCCAATTTTTTTAAAAGCGTGTTCGTATAATCTATCCGTGAATGCACTGTTTGAGTAGATACAGTAACTGTACACATTCTGACCAGCCTGGAGGTGGTCAGAAGTAACAGGTTTGTCACGTGTGGGTAGTGGGTTCAGGTGAGGATGTAAGTCGGTTGATAACAAAAGGTAGTCAGGTAGGTCATACAAGGTGAGTTGTGATAATTACAAAAATTAAACGGTTATGAATTTGAATCAAAATTTAACTTGTGAAGTCATCACAGCACACAGTTTTTACTTCAAATATTTCTAAACTCAATGTAATGAGAATGCACGACAATGCAAACACGAGTATTTAACCTGAACAATATATTCACATTATTGTACAGTACTAGAACAAAGCTATAAACATCAAAATAAAGCTTTTTAGCTTAAATCCATCCACCAATCTAAAAATTTCTCGGAACTTCCCTAAAAAATTGCAAATTTGAATTTTATTATTGCTCAAATGATGGGAAATATTAATTAAATGTTTAAAAGAAACAAGACAGTATTAGTGCCGTAGAGTTCTAAAAATGAGGCTTGTGTCATGAAAGCCTTGCACTCGCTAGGAATAACAACTTGCGCAATCCAGTGAATTAATAATTTTGATTAAATTTGGTATTGGCTAATTTATAATTAATTATTGTATCGTGTAGTACCTTTTCCCCTTTGGAGGATGCGAAAGGGTGATGGGGAGGTGCTGGGGAAAGCGCAGCTGTTACCCCTTTTGTGGGAGCGCCGCCGTCGCACGACTTCAGCTCCGTTTGTCCTTCTTCAACTTTGGTCTCCCCCACTGGCGAAGACATCATCGTTGCATTAAAATCTTTGTTTTATGTCATTTTTATTCCTTATCTTAAATTCAAGAGATAAAGAAACATCTAGGTTTAAGAGGAGAATATCTTACATTTCATATACATATTTCCATCGTTTCATGTGACGCGAAGGAAGAAATTTTAAACTAATTCTTCGTGAACACCATTCCGATATCATTTGTCTTCTTCCAGTCACAGTTATGTTACAATTTAAGGCTGACTTGTAATTTTTAAGCAGAAAATGTTGCATTTCATCACTGCAATGCTTATTATGTAAGAAAAATCCCACACAAGTTTGCCTCGAATTGTTTATTGGTTTGCTGGTTAGAGTATAATTCTGCATTCGCACATTTGTTGTGTTCTATACACCTTGTGAAAATTAACAAACACCCTGCCGGCCATGCAGTGGCTTATTTGTGTATGAAAAGTACACTTAATTTGCACAACAGTTTCATTCACTCAGGAACTATCGTCTCTCCGATTATTGTATCTGTAATATAATAAAAAATTTTGGTATTAAATATGATCACATGACCGGCGGTCTTGCAAGTTGAAGGTTCGACACGACGCGCACCACAGGATTTCCAAGAGCAGCAGCTCGCGTGACACATATTTAGGAAATGAGCAAGTGACGCAAGAGCTCGGTGACGTGTCATAGTTTCCTAACGCAAGTGACAGCAATAATTAGGAATCCATGTACGGAGGTGGCATACCGCAAGAAATATCCTTAGGACTTCACTTGAATTTTCAAAGGATTTAACTGGTACGTGAAAAAAATACTGAGACCATTATAGAACCTAGAAATTATTGACGGCAACCTTTTAACCCCCAATTTTGCATGAAATGCATACCGTTTTCCTAACGCCTGCCGTCAACTTATCATTTCCAAAATTAACAGCCGTACGGCAATTTACGGGATGCGCAGGACTATATGTTGATGTTATAGCTTAGCGAACGGACGCTATTGAGACAGCGGTATGGCAGGAACACGGCCTAAACACGGAGGTCAATTAAACGGCACCTTAACGCGACGCATGGCACGCATGTTAAAGCAGCGTAGGGGCAGGAATGCGTCCTAAACCCGACGGTCAA
>NW_025931783.1:0-963 GCF_000764305.2 Hyalella azteca | reverse complement strand
TCAAGTTTGAACAAATGACGGGTGACAGGCGCAGGCCTTTTACCTTTGAATTTGAAACATCTTTGAAATTTAGCTAAAATCCAGTTGATTGTATTACGTTTTAATTACAATACTCCGAATTGTCTTTGAGAATATACTTTAGGTTAAAAAGTGTTTATTTATGTCAACGCATTGCCCATTTGAAGAGCTGTTTCTGTAGTTGCACTTACTAAAAAGATTACGTATCTAGATTTTCCTTCTAGACTAGAGAAGAATTTATCTAGCTCCTTTCATCACTGAAATACAGATTTGATTTGTGATTCCTCTCTTTGTCATTGCATTTTCCTGAAATCAAAACCCGATTATAACGCAATTACACAATTCAATACCTTTCGCTCTGAGAGAATTTCATACGGAAAATATAAAATTCGTTCATACATTTTCAGGTGCATGAATATCCTGAACTTGTAACTCCTAAGGATGTAACCTACTGGCGAACGATTTCCTCTTGTTTTTTTTTTGGTCATATGACAAGCAACCTCTAATGAATAATCATTTGCGTAATTAAAGTATGTCTCACCTTCCCACCGCAGCGCGAAGTTGTGAGTCTACACGTCGGTCAAGCCGGGGTGCAGTTGGGGGCAGCGAGCTGGCAGCTCTTCTGTCTCGAACACAACCTCAGCCCCGCGGGGGTGAGAACGCCCCCCTCCCATGTACGTAGCGATACGGTATCTATCTCTTAATGTATTATGCACCCCCTGCCATGTACGTAGCGGTACGGTATCTTTCTCTTAATGTATTATGCGCCCCCCTCCCATGTACGTAGTGGTACGGTATCTTTCTCTTAATGTATTATGCACCCCCTCCCATGTACGTAGCGGTACGGTATCTATCTCTTAATGTAATATGCGCCTCCCTCCCATGTACGTAGCGGTACGGTATCTATCTCTTAATGTATTATGCACCCCCCTCCCATGTACGTAG
>NW_025931782.1:0-6865 GCF_000764305.2 Hyalella azteca | reverse complement strand
GTTGAAAAGCAGGTATAAGTTTGAAACTAATCGCGAATCCCTCCATATATAGGTAGAAATTAAATTTGTGAAATTAATGGTGATCATGCAAATAAATTCATTTGCATTTAAATAGGTTCACCAAATTTTTAAAATAATGGTTACGTAATGCGCAATAAAAAAGTTAAATGTTAGAGTATTTCGTCTTTTATAATTCACTGAAAAGAGAAAATCTACCATTAAGCTCAGCATTCATGCATTAACGACACACTGGCAACAATTGTCCCTGCCAAACATGATTTCAATTCAGAGTACAATCATCACTAGAGGTAGTAGTGGCTAGTGCCTCTGTATAGGACAGAAAATGCGGTACACAATTGATATCATAATCTATATTGGATATTGAATCTTCATCTGAAGGGTTCCCTAATTATTCCAACCTGTTTAGCAAGCTTTTAAATTATTACTTAGGAGCAGGTTATAGGCGTGTCGAATATAGAGCACACTATGCTGGCCTCAACAATGTTCAAGAATGTCGTCCAATGGCTTCTAGCGAATTATAAAGAGTTCTTACAACAAAATTATTGACGACGGCCAGACATCGCCTAATGTGTGGCCGCTGATAAACCGGCAATAAGAAACGCCTTGCTCGATTTTATTAGACAAGCGAATATTAATAAAATAGCTTTTCCAAGGCCATACATTCCTCTTAATTGTAGTTTTTTGTTGACTGCCTCATCAGTAGTATGAGAATATTGATACTGGAGTGCTGGCAACATTGGTTGCTGATGCAGCGATAGCTTTAAATCGGTCCTTCTGCGATGAAAATACGTATATATTTCATTTATTTGATGATTTCTCAACAATTTACATTAAATTAAAAAGAAGTGATAAGTTAAAAATCTATTAGTTCCGAGCAATTCGACCACCAAAAACTTGTTTTCTTTTGAATAGTTCGAGGTGCTGTTCTTATCTACTGATAAGTCAACGGTATTTATTGAAGTGGAACATGAAACATCAATGGCGCTGAAATTCTCTTCACAATTATAGGCATCTCGCAGCAAAGTGCAAGCGCATAATTTATTTCACCATTTATAAATTATTTAATGATTAGTATTATGGAACCAGTGCAGTTCAACACAATTTAATTATGACATTTGACATATATGAAATCCTTCACTAATCAATCCTCTAAGTGGATAAGGATGTAAAAAAATTCACCTCGTCAATCCTATTTAAATTTCATGGATTCGTGCTTTGCATCGGTTGAAAGAATGGGCACTGCGTATATGCATATGGACATTAGCGACTAATTAACTTCCTTATTCTTAGTTTACTTTGTGGCTGATATGCAGTAAGTGAATAAATTCTTCTGGCGGTCTGCGTTGTGAATAAAAAAGTGATCTTATAAACAATTTAAGACTCCTCATACATACTAGAAAACAGATGCATAATTTTAGACACTTGGTTTCGTAGATACTTGGCTTTTCGTTGGGGAATCATCTTCATTCTTCATATGCGTTGTTATATAAGTGCACACCAAATCGAATTCATAGAAAATTTTACTGAAGAACGTAAAAAATTTAGTGCATTCCGTCATCAAAAGTCGGAAATGATTATAGATGGCGAATATTTTATTTATGATTTTTTCACCTAAATATGAGATTTCAATGTTATAGATTAAATTCTTGCCAGTCCTTCTTATCATTTCTGGGTTACAATCAAGTAAATAATATCTGCGAAGCATTTGCTTAGTATGCGATCTCTTGCAGTGAAGGTTTTTTAACTATTAGTTGCATAAGATAAATATTAATCATCAATAGTTTGTATAGATTTTTGCACAATTTTTACTGCAAATGATCTACCTACAAATAAATACACGAGTTATCTTTCCTGAGTTCAGGTAATAATGATCACTTGGAAAACACTTCAGTGCACAAAAAAAAGGAAAGGTAAGCTTTAAGCGGAATATCACCATTCTCTGGAAAAACTTGATTAATTTGCTTAAATTGATTAGGCTACATTCAGAACGACATGTTAGGGGAAAGTTAGTATATAACAAATACAACTGTGGCAAGCGACGACCAATTAAACGGTTTTCTAGAATTATCCTAAAATGATTTATCCTTCGGATAGGAATAACACGTGAAGCATTAGGGCAGCACACATGAAAGCTGATTTAATTGGAAGATAGTTTTTATATGAAAAATTTTTCACTTACAAACAATTGATAGAATAAAAAATTGATAGATAAAAAATAAAACCAAATCAGCCCAGCTAGAGATGGAAGTTTGCAGGTACTGCAAAGAGATCTCTCTGAGCGAAGTCCAGACGGTTACCTGTGGACGATGTGAAGATCTCATTTGTATCAGCTGTTCAAAGTTGAGCTCTAAGGANTGGCCACACATTGCACATTACAGGAATGCTCTGGCCACACATTGCACATTACAGGAATGCTCTGGCCACACATTGCACATTACAGGAATGCTCTGGCCACACATTGCACATTACAGGAATGCTCTGGCCACACATTGCACATTACAGGAATGCTCTGGCCACACATTGCACATTACAGGAATGCTCTGGCCACACATTGCACATTACAGGAATGCTCTGGCCACACATTGCACATTACAGGAATGCTCTGGCCACACATTGCACATTACAGGAATGCTCTGGCCACACATTGCACATTACAGGAATGCTCTGGCCACACATTGCACATTACAGGAATGCTCTGGCCACACATTGCACATTACAGGAATGCTCTGGCCACACATTGCACATTACAGGAATGCTCTGGCCACACATTGCACATTACAGGAATGCTCTGGCCACACATTGCACATTACAGGAATGCTCTGGCCACACATTGCACATTACAGGAATGCTCTGGCCACACATTGCACATTACAGGAATGCTCTGGCCACACATTGCACATTACAGGAATGCTCTGGCCACACATTGCACATTACAGGAATGCTCTGGCCACACATTGCACATTACAGGAATGCTCTGGCCACACATTGCACATTACAGGAATGCTCTGGCCACACATTGCACATTACAGGAATGCTCTGGCCACACATTGCACATTACAGGAATGCTCTGGCCACACATTGCACATTACAGGAATGCTCTGGCCACACATTGCACATTACAGGAATGCTCTGGCCACACATTGCACATTACAGGAATGCTCTGGCCACACATTGCACATTACAGGAATGCTCTGGCCACACATTGCACATTACAGGAATGCTCTGGCCACACATTGCACATTACAGGAATGCTCTGGCCACACATTGCACATTACAGGAATGCTCTGGCCACACATTGCACATTACAGGAATGCTCTGGCCACACATTGCACATTACAGGAATGCTCTGGCCACACATTGCACATTACAGGAATGCTCTGGCCACACATTGCACATTACAGGAATGCTCTGGCCACACATTGCACATTACAGGAATGCTCTGGCCACACATTGCACATTACAGGAATGCTCTGGCCACACATTGCACATTACAGGAATGCTCTGGCCACACATTGCACATTACAGGAATGCTCTGGCCACACATTTCACATTACAGGAATGCTCTGGCCACACATTGCACATTACAGGAATGCTCTGACCACACATTGCACATTACAGGAATGCTCTGGCAACACATTGCACATTACAGGAATGCCCTGGCCACACATTGCACATTACAGGAATTCTCTGGTCGCAAGTGATAGACATTTAAGAGCAATCCAATGTTGATTACTTTTTGTGGGTAGGTCATAAAGATAGCTTATTTAATTGTTTCTGAGTATTGTATATTGGTGTGTGAAAAACTTTTATACAGAACCTGTATGTATATTGATGTGTCGAGAAATCTTAGAAAAATATTATCCCGGATAGTTTACAATTTACATCAATTATTATTCCATAGAAGGATTGATTTAAATCAACAAAGACCGAGCTATATCCATTAAATTGAAGCAGTAATTACTCGTATAAGTGATACCATCTAACTGACCCGTACATTTCATCAGGGGTAGTTGCCTTGTGTTGAGGTATACTCTTCATCGTTAGCATTCAGAGAATGTCAGTCATAAAAAAGATTAACATATGATGAATTACCCACTGTTTACATCCATAAACGACATTCTCTTACGATAATAACTTTCAAGTAAATTGAATTTAATGGATTACAAATATTGAAACGAAAATTCAATTTTGCACTGGAAAATTATATTTAACGGTGACGTTGTCCAATTTTGCATTAAACCACTAGCTGTTTACATCCATAAACGACATTCCCTTACGATAATAACTTTCAAGTAAATTGAATATGTTCGTGCGTTTGTTTTGTTTTTGTATGTTTTGTTTTTGCATTGTTCGTGCTTTTCTGCTTATTCGTGATTTAGTGATACCCCTGACGCGCTCATTTAATTGACGCATAAAATGTGGTTAGCTTCTTTTATTTTTTCCCTAACCAGCAAAAAAAATTCAAACTTTTTTATATATGATGCCATGATTTTATTAATTGGAACCTTCATTATATTGACACGGAATAAGAATAATGCTTCATTGATTTCCTGGAATTACGTGACAAAACATACCAGTTTGGTTAGGGTTTTGTGATGCTTCTAATTTTTTTGTGTGTTTAAACCGATAAATGTAAAAAGCAGGGCGTTGTAAGTAATGCAGCTTGCGTGGTCGTTTAGCTTGCCTGCTCGTTCAGTGGTTGCCTGACTACGGGTTGCGCGATGGTCTGTAAATGTCAGAGCGTCACGTCGGGACCGAAAAGCTCATGAAACATTGATGCAACTGAAGCAAGGCTGGCCTTGGAACGAACCAGTGGGAACCCCATTTGAAAATCCTTGCACTTGATCCTGACAATCAAAAGTTCACCTTGAAGATTCCTTGTTCGGCTCGATGGCCTTCAGCCAAGCTACCCACGACGGTAAAAAGCCCGAACAGGGCACCAGATCCCAACATTTTCATGATCACGTGAGATCTCTTGGTCTTCATCAACTTCCCACTAATTGGATCATTTTCCTGATACCATTATTAATTTAAGCGTTTTTATAGTTTATTTAGTCTTTTAGATCTGCGAACTAGTCAAGAAAAGTGCAAGAATCGGCGACAGGCCTATCCGAGCCTATTAATTCTTCAATGCCGAAGATACCATATACTATTACTTGTTTTAAGTTTCAACTCTTAGTAACTGATATAATTTAGGAAAAAATTTCTACGAAGCGAAATTTTTGTTGGCTCCGCTTAATTCAGCTGAATTATCTGCCTCCCTATTTCTTTTTCATTTTATACGCGAACTTATAAGCTCAAATGAAACTATTGAATATATTAAGTGAATGCTTGCGAAGATTCCCCTTTATAGCTTAAATTGGTTTATACCATCAAGTTAAAATTTTTTTCCTGAACTGGACAATGGAGGGCTCTGTTAAAGACTATAAAACTTTAGTAAATGATTTAATACACTCCAACTCAAACTCAGAGCCTCCCCACTCAAACGTTTCTAGTTGTAATAGACTGGACTTCGTATTTATTAAAATAGTCAATTTCTGAGTAGGAACTCTCAAAGGATACCATCGGTGATTCCGAACTTTCCTTGAAGTGCTCTCTGAAACCATCTTTTGGCAAATTTGTGAGCCTCGACTACAATAGATGGTTTGAATGCAGTTTTCTCCAGCCTAATTGTAAACATCATGCCTGTTGTCTGACGTTGGGCCATTCTTCTCAATAAAAAGACCAGCCAGTCTTGCAATCATCCGACCACTTTTTAGGATTTTTTTATTTTGACCTTATATTGAAAAAATGATGGGGATTAAAAATCGGAGAAATCGCAAAAAAAAAAAAAATGTGAAAAGTGATCAGTTGATCGCTAGATATGGTCTTTACGAATCGAATGACATGTCTCTCGATGTTGTAGTACATTAATTGAATGAGTGAATGAGGAGATTTTCACAGTACCCCTATTGTTGCCGTTTTCTATGATTTTCAAGTTTTCTTTATTTTTTCGAAGAAATAACACGAACAAAAAGTCTTTGATTTTCAGTTTGTATATGTGTACCAAGTATCAAAATGATCCGTCCGTAAATAATTTTTTTTGACCTACATGCTCCCCTTAAGATAGAATAAATTGTTCAAGGACTTAACTGATGCACCACGAATTATTATTCAGTTTGCAATTAAAAGGATTATTTTAGAGTTCGATAAATATATATAACATAAGGAAGAAGTGAACTGTAGTGCCGCGGCAGCGCTCTCGCAAGCTCTGGCGGTGGGGACAACTAGTGCCTCAACCGCTGGTATATGCCGGTACGCACTCCCCGTACGGATTCAGTTGAATATATTTACAATACCTCTGCACATAAATGGATCTTCAAACTACTGTAGATGGATGAATATTGGATGTTTCGCTTGCATGTTGTGTCGAGACACGGCTCGCAATCCAAGCAGAAAAATAGTCAAGTAGCAGCAGTTTTTTCTAGCGATGACACTGGAATATATTCGCGGTACGCGCGTACTTCTTAGGGATTGAGTTAAAATATTATCAATACCTATCCACAAAATAATGCGGAGATGTAAATACATTTATTAGTCAATGCAGCGTGAGCTATCATAACCTCATTAGCTGTGCGTAACTATGGGATATTTATAGTTATATTTTTAACTTCGTCTTATAGTCCACAACAAACAGTTTGGTCACTATCATCACATGATAAAAGTTCCAGTAACTGTCGTGTTTATCGTTTGTAATAATCGCGATTGGTTGAGAGTTTTCCATTGTACAATGTGCATAGACACGATTAATTTAACTGTAAATATCGTTTTGGTTTGAAATTAGTCGTATTATTGCAATGGTGCG
>NW_025931781.1:0-845 GCF_000764305.2 Hyalella azteca | reverse complement strand
CATTTCACAAGGAACAATTCACTCTAGTGGACATATCGAGATATCGGTAACTCGACACTATCTAGTTTCAGCGTGACGTCTCACTAGACCCTTGTGGCAGCCCACAGGTTCGGTACTTGAAGAACCAGGGGTTTTATTAAAACACTTTATTGCACAAATTACAGTAAAACATTGCACAAGGAACAACTCACTCTCGTGGACATATCCGAGATATCTGTAATTCGAGTAATCTAGTTTCACCATGACGTCTCACTAGACTCTTGTTGCCGCACTGAAGTCCACTTTAATACTATTTGTTCCTAATCCGCAATCTGCTATTCGCTTCAGAATATGGTGGCGTAAGCCGTAAAGCTCCTATTATTCAAAGCAAGATGATGTCACGGGCTGGTTACCGACGGATGGCTTCATCCGCGGCTGATTGGTGGTCATCCGGAAATACGCTAGGTGTTCCTTTCAAGGCTGATTGGCGGAGTTCTGTTCTAACCGTTGAGGCAAGAGGTTCTTTGTGCTGAGCTCCCGTGACAGTAGCCGGCTTCGACCGGCAGCTACGTCATCTTTCTGGAAACATCTTTCTCGAACTTTAAAATGCCTTGCTGTCCCGCTCCGAGGCGTTGAGCCGGCGGATGCCATGGTACGACCAGCTAAAGTGAAGTTTAACTCCTGAACACCTATAAATGCTCTCGACATCTACTGCCAAATTTCGTTACAAAGATTTTAAGATGCCTTCATGTGTGGTTAGTACCCCTGGGTTCGTGGTTAGTGCCCCCTGGTGAGTGGTTGGTGCCTCCAGGTGAGTGGTTGGTGCCCCCAGGTGAGTGGTTGGTGCCTCCAGGTGAGTGGTTAGT
>NW_025931780.1:0-966 GCF_000764305.2 Hyalella azteca | reverse complement strand
ATGATTGACATGGATGCACGCATTTTACGATCTATATGGCCGATGCCCATGATCAATTCCGACATTCATGATTCGCAAATGATGCGGCATGATTATCATGGATGCACTCATTTTACGATCAATGTGGCCGACGCTCTCACTTCACGAACGATGCGGCATGATCAACATGGATGCACGCATTTTACGATCCATGTGGCCGACGCTCTCGCTTCGCGAACGATGCGGCATGATTGACATCGATGCACGCATTTTACAATCGATATGGCCAATGCCCAATGATCGATTCCGATGTTCACGATTCGCGAACGCTGCGGCATGATTGACAAGGATGCAAGCATTTTACGATCGATGTGGCCGATGCCCTATGATCAACTCCGAATGTCACGCTTCGTGAACGATTCGGCATGATCAATACCCCAGTTAAAATTTTGAGCCGAGACCGGCGCCGGGTTTAGCCGGGCTGGTCGCGCTTTAGCAGGATGGAGCCGTGAAACTATAACCGGCCATCTATCCCTAAAACTGCGCTGCGCCATGGCTGATATAGAGACAAAATTCTAGCAGCGCGGCAGAGACAGAACTCTGCGCTGTTTTAGCGCTGGTACTTAGCATTGCCCGGCAGGGAGCTGTACAGAGCAGATACGCAGGCCGTTCATGGGGGGGTTTGGAGAGAGGGATGAGGGGTAGGGGTTGGAAACAGTGATAGGAAAATGAACTTCATCCTCGATCTAGTTCATTCGCATAGCACGATATTTTGGGCCAAATTTCCGGTGCCATTCGTGATATTTATTTCACGTCAGTATTTTAATACTTCAAATTACGTAAGAATTTTATATGCTCTTCCAGTTTTAACACTCTAACAGAAACGTTGAAGGTCATTCACGCTTTGCTAAAGCGAGATATCAATCAGTTTATCATGAGAAAGTTTTCTAACATGGATATACAGAAAACGCGTTAATAACAGTAAAT
>NW_025931779.1:0-718 GCF_000764305.2 Hyalella azteca | reverse complement strand
CGTTTTCATTAATTTTCTTTACTCCACGTACGTCTTGGAGGTCACGGTTAAAAAAAAAAATTGTCCGAGTTAGAGGTGCACCAAACTCCTAAGTTCAGTAATTCATTTACGGTTCAAATATTTAGGAGTAATTTATAACAAATCAAATAGTTTAAATAACTAAAATTTTCAAAATTGTTTTGAAAAGTTATTCGCCTTTTTGTAAATAAAATTTGTTGAGTCCGGTACAAATTGCGGAATGGCACTCCACTTGCATGTAAATAAACAACGTAGAAAAGCCTAACGCCGGCTTGTGTAATCCTTACTGCTTGGTGCTTAGTAAAGCAGTAACATACTAACATAAGCTATATCGCATGTAAGCGCTATGTACTGTTCTGGTCGTGGCCCGTAGGCATAGGGCATGCACTACTGTGCTAGTTGGCACATTTTAATATGGTAAAAGTAAATTTGCTCTTCATTATTTACCTACTCTAAGTCTAAAAGTTTTCCTCAGTCCTCGCTTTATTTTAATTTTGCAGTGTCTCAGAATTTTTTGATTTGCTTCACAGTTTATTACTCCATATGAATGATATGAGTATATGACCATATCACATTTCCACAACACTTCCACTGACCACTGCCACTCCACTATGCAGAGAGTGATAAAGATTTGAAAGATATTCGGAGACGAATTAGCAGACAAATTTACTTCTTTGAAGATCTTGCCGACGCCATTTAC
>NW_025931778.1:0-485 GCF_000764305.2 Hyalella azteca | reverse complement strand
AGTAAAGTTCAGGTAAAATACTCAATAGTCTGTAGGACTAACTCAAGTACGTAGTAAAGTTCAGGTAAAATACTCAATAGTCTGTAGGACTAACTAAACCATTATACATTTATTATTTATATTTATTTATGTAGGAACACTAGGATAAATGTGGACCTTTGACATTTTTAAAAAAGTTTTATGAATATTGTGATATATATAATATATTTTATCACATTTATAAATAATAATGATAAGGAAACATTATTAAGAACGTTCTGTAATAATATTATTCTGTAATAATGAACGTTCTTTAATGATAAAGAAACATAATAACGACCACACGAGGCATTTTGTGTCTCGACCTGAATAAATAATGATATTTATCACATTTACAAATAATATGATGAATAATGATAAATGTGGACATTTACTTCTCATATTTATTTATGTAAAAAATTTATTATATTATACGTTTATTTTTTATATTTATTTATATTATTGCT
>NW_025931777.1:146009-192347 GCF_000764305.2 Hyalella azteca | reverse complement strand
GCGTAGATGGTAGGAGTGTCCCCAGTGATGAGGTTGTAGTCAGGGTTGGGGAGGGTTGATGCCAACTTCTGTGTCACTTGTTGTGTGACCTGGCAACACCAAAAATTTGTTCGTCAAAAATTAGGTAAATTAAATGCAAAAATGTATCTCTGATCAATTCACTAAAATTAGGTATTTAACAAGAAACCAGCAAGGTTTCAACGTATATCAACACATACATTTGACGTGTATTCAAATCATCACATCAACGTTGACCATCACGTAGTAACGCTAAAACATCAGTCGCATCACGACTGCGATGTTGGCTGCTCAGAAAACATTCAAACGGTAGATGTTTCGATGACGAAAGAAAGATTTTTATACTTATTAAAGTTTATTAAGTTTTGTAGTCATTACAATTTGGACAAGGTTGCTGTTTTGGCTGCGTCTCTCTAGGTTACTTAGATTTCTCAAGTTATCCTATGTAACCCGGGCTTTAGACATCACCTGCAGGTATAGGTGACCAGAGTCACCCTAGACATCACCTGTAGGTCTAGGTGACCAGAGTCACCCTAGACATCACCTGTAGGTCTAGGTGACCAGAATGATACTGAACGCTGGTGGTGCTGATACAGAACGCTGGTGGTGCTGATACTGAACGCTGGTGATGCTTGTACAGAATGGTATAATCACTTCCACTGCTACAAAACATGACAGTTTTTTGTTTCCATAAAACAGCAAAAAGAAGTCATGTCGTCACAACTTCTGCTTGTTTACAACACTTCTCTTTAACTTCACTTCTTGTTGTTTCTTTGTTTGTCGGCCACAAATGTTATAAGCGATATTTAACACACTTTTACCTGTTCTATCCATCTGAAATTTTGCACACTTGCGTAAAGTTTGAGACAATGCTTGAATCAATTGACAGAATAAATATTTTAAATTTTTTTTTAATTTTCTGTATTTCAAAAAAATAGAAAAAAATATTTTATTTATATACATAAATAAAATTAGAAATTTATCACACGTGTTCAATATCGGAGACACTGGCCGCTTTAGAAGTGTTGTATTCAAAAAGTAATTATTAAAAGCATATCATCATTATTTATAATCTTCTTGTGCTTCTGTAACACGCACATTTAATTTAATAGTTAGGTAACGCTCATATTTGGGCATAGTCAATGCTAAGACATACACGGTTTGCATGGCTCAATGTTGTTGGTCTCACGTGTGAAGAAACACTTCAGTTTACCCTAAATATATAGTTTTTTTACGTTGATCACGCGTTTTCTATGAGAATTTAGGCGCTAACAATTACAATTATTTTGCTACGTTTATCGAACTAAATATTACATCCCATTTTCTACGAGTTTAGGATTTGGATTTGGGGCGTGGAGAATAAAAAGGGTATTCAGAAGTCAGGCCTTTGTTACATCGGTTATCTTGGAGGAGATTTTAGTGTATTATTGCTTCGTCCCATTTATTGCACTGCGGTATTTAAAATTCATATTAGATGTGGTATCTCCTAGGCCCCGAATAATAACTAGTGTCCCAATAGTCCTATCAAATTCTTATTGCTACAGTTATTGTTATTTTAGTATTGCTTGTTTCCTTACACCCCCCGGCCTCCATTCTCCCCATCCTCCTCCTCTCCCTCACTCTCCACGGCCCACGCACTCTCCAAATATCGCTTTTCACACTCAGTCATAGCAGCAGTCACCCCCGTTGACATACTCTCATACATCACACAGACTCATACATTCGCTCATACATCACACCATCACCCTCATCACTCTCATCCAGCATCACTCTCATCATGTCCAGTCTCTCCCTTTCATATGATCACGCTACATCATCAGATGCTCCACAGTTTCCCTCTCACCTCTCACACATAAAACAAATATAACATCTTCTTCCATTCCACCTCTACTGTCCCATTATGTCCCCACCTCTACTGCCCCATTATGTCCCCACCTCTATTGCCCAATTATGTCCTCACCTCTACTGTCCCTGTTACATCTGTACTGTCATCAGCCATTCTGTCCCTGTTACACCTGTACTGTCATCAGCCATTCTGTCCCTGTTACACCTGTACTGTCATCAGCCATTCTGTCCCTGTTACACCTGTACTGTCATCAGCCATTCGGTCCCTGTTACACCTGTACTGTCATCAGCCATTCCTCTCTTAATATATTATGCCCAGGTTAAGCCCATGGATGAACTAGTATAAGGTTGACTCACGAGAAGCTCATTTAAGCGGATGTAGTTTGTTGTTCGCTTGTGACGTCACTGTTAAAAACAGTTAAACAACAACCGTTTAGTTCCAGTAATTTATTAAAATTGAACACATGTAAAGAAACAACATATACCATCTATACAATAAATATTAAGTCTATTATTTGTTCGCTATTGTGATTGTATTCATATATAAAATTATCTTATCTTTTATCTTCCCCAGCCATGGACGTATCCCCGAGGGCGGGCAGCCCCCCGACGTCCCCCCGCCGCCCCAAGCCGCGGCCCTCAGGCGCCCCGCGGCGGCCGCCGTCCGCAGGCGCGGAAGTTCTGAGAAGCGAAGCGGACGATCCTCTGCACCAAGAAAAATACCACGAAAATGTCCCAAACTCTGATGAGTTTATTGATATTCTCGACACGAACCTTCGTTCCTTAGCCATAAATGAGTCACGCCGTCACGAAGTGAGTCATGCCGCCATAAGTGAGTCACGCCGTCACGAAGGCTACGACGAGTCACCAGTTACGCACTCAGCTGATGAGTCCTCAGGCGCAGGTTCAGGCGCTGATTATCAGTGGGAGACCGAGTCTTCAGAGGGACAAGTTTCCCCCCGAGGGAACAGCCCTTTAATATTCCGTGAGATTAACGAACACGATACACGTGGAGCTTGTGGTGACACGCACACGTGTCCTACGTGTCGTTACGATACTTCCTACCCGCACACACGTGCTCGTATCCTACGGTCCTACACACGAAGCTCGTATCCTATTGATCCTTGGGACTCTCGGACGGGCAGTGTTATGGCCGGCGCTCCTGTGGAGTATGGCTGCAGGAATGAAATAAATCC
This sequence comes from Hyalella azteca, assembly GCF_000764305.2. NCBI lineage: Eukaryota > Metazoa > Arthropoda > Malacostraca > Amphipoda > Hyalellidae > Hyalella > Hyalella azteca. The sequence goes on along the minus strand of NW_025931777.1, from coordinate 189,288 downwards.
TGCACGGCAGGAGCAGCGGCAGGATCAACATTACTATCCTGATGTGGATATGTCGGATCTCGAAGGACATGTTGACCACATGGCGGACAATCCTGACCACAATCATGTGGCCGCGAGGCTGACCACGGGCGATATTAATAGTTCAACTCGTTGCATTGTTTGTTCATCAAATGCTGACGTCAACAACTGCATGGGCTGCAGATACGATGTGTGCATCCGGTGTCAGGACCGCCACAGCTGCTTGAACCCCAACCAAGTTACCGACGAATGTCCCGTGCATCGTCTGAAAATTACGAACGGCTTTTGTCGCAGTCACAACATTAAAGTTTGTACGGCATGCAGGCTGGACGGCATTGGCACTCATGTCTACTGCGACGTGCAAGACTTCCAACGAAACACGCACGAAATTATTAATTTCGTCAACGAATTCATCCAGGATGTCATCGATGAGGTCATGGAACTTAATCCCGAAATGCCTTTGGTCTTCTCGACGCCTCATCAGCAACGGCTGTTCCAAGCCCTGCCTTCCTCACAACTCCCTGCCGCAGTCACGTTCAATTGGAACTGTTATCTTCTTACAGTCAATAAGTTCCTCGTTAGCTTCTGCTCAGCTCCAATGAGCACATATAAACAGGAAATAGAAGCAATGTGGAACGCTCTGCTATATCTGGTCGCTGAGGAACAACCTGAAAAATTTGACGTGACTTTCGCAGACGGTAATTCAGAAGACGCCCCCGACGTAAGCCAGTGCCGTGTCGTAGGGCCTGGCAGCTGTAAGGCTGTTGCAGGAAGGGAAACTAAGTTCTTCCTGCATGTGAACAACCGGCATGGAAGTCCATGTAAGCCTGGGAGTTACCTTCTGAGTGTAAAGGCCTTCAGAGGCGCACAGTCTGACGAGGCTGTCGCAGTGTTCACCAACAGCTACGTTAACGGCACAGTTGTGATCAGCTATTGCTTCACTCAGTGTACCCCACACAGCATAAATGTTAGGATCAACGGCGTTATGCTGCCGGGAAGTCCGTTGGTCGTTCATGTCGAGCCGGCCGATGTCTTTGCTCAAGCTATAACCGCCATCACGAACATAAACTTCCCCATACTCCAACAACCCGGCGGGCTTTGCAGCGACGGGGAAGAGGTGATCTATATTACAGACACCAGGGCGGGAGACGTCAAGGTTCTGAACTCGATGTTCGACGTTCAGGGGATCATCTCGAAGCGCGGTAGCGGATTCGGGGAGTTGGATTCTCCTACCGGGATTGCGATCGACCGTCACGGGAACCTGGTGGTCTGTGACACGGGGAACAGACGACTACAGGTGTTCTCTGTCACGGGTTTCCCGATCCGAGAGTCGTCTGGAAATTTTCATGAAATCCAACCTGTCACCATTGCGGTGAACTCACAAAACACTTACGTGGTCGGTGACGCTTGTGGCCTTGTCTTCCTAATGTGTCCGGAGTTCAAGCAGATGACGCTTGTTTCCAACAATCGCGCGCCTGAATGCAGAATCGTGCAAGCACCGGCCGTCAAAACAGGTTTCGTGGATGAAATTTTCGTGGTTCAACCAAGTACTGGAGAAATGACCATCAAAAATTGCAGAACAGGGATCTTTGAGAAGTACTTCGCCCACCATCCACCTTCAACCGAAGAATCGCATGGACACGAAGCAACACACAACGACCAAGCTGTTCAAATATCCGACTTCTACATAGACAGCGCAGGGAACTTTGTCATGGCAGACGCGTTGAGTGGAGATATCAAAGTTTACAGCTACTCGGGGGTGCCCATAACCTCGTGGCGGTGCCCAGGGGTAAGTTGCAGAACAGGGAACTTAGAGAAGTACTTCGCCCACCATCCACCTTCAACCGAAGAATCGCATGGACACGAAGCAACACACAACGACCAAGTTGTTCAAATATCCGACTTCTACATAGACAGCGCAGGGAACTTTGTCATGGCAGACGCGTTGAGTGGAGACATCAAAGTTTACAGCTACTCGGGGGTGCCCATAATCTCGTGGCGGTGCCCAGGGGTGCCCCGGGGCATCACTGGGTACCCAGGCTTGCCCTTCCACTACATCGTCGCCGTGACGATGCTCTCGGGCATCACGTCTCTGGTTGTGTACGGCCCAGAACATGCGGAGACTCTGGCAGAGACGCCACAGAGACCCCAGATGGTCTTTGGAGTCCAGGCAAACTTTGTGGGCAGCGATGCAAGCTGATACAAGTGCAGTACATTGCATTGATGTTAATGTTATCTTAATTAAATATCCGTCGTTTTCAAGTCTCATTTCTCTTAATTAAAAAGCAGTTGTGCTGCGCTTATAGTTCTGATAATATATTTATCATTCAATCTTATTGTAACTTGAAGCAACTAAAGTAAATGAGTTCAACAGGCTTATTCGTTTAAGAATTTGGGCCTTAAAAGAAGTCTGGTATCCATTAAAAAATTAATAAATTGTCCATCTTACTTCAAGGTAAATCAAGTGTTAAATTACCCTCAGGAAAGAGCTTTTTTTGGCGTCAAATACAAATTCAGTTCATCTCGGTATTGCTTTTCATTGAGAAGTTCCTTTCTTCAGACATTGCTTCCACCATTACCATAACATAGGAATTTAATCCACAGGCAGTGAAAAAGTTGATGATGAACTTGCGTTTGCTTGATAATCAACAATTTCAATCTAGCCAATAGTGTGAATATTGAAATTCTAATGAGAATTCCAAATTAATCCTGTTGGTAGTTTTTTAATATGCACGTGAAAGTCTGTTTAAACGTTCTGAAATTGAAGAATACTTCAACATCTAAGCTAAAAACTAATATTAAATTAGAAATTGGGACGAAGAAAACGATTGTGAAACTTCTGAGGTTTTATGTACGTAAAATCTCGCACGTTTTAAAAATAGAAAAATTCATTTACAAGTAGACGTATAAACAGGATCGTAAACCGTACACATGAATAAAATACTGCTGGGCTATGAAGTAACTACGTTTATGATATGGGGCGTTCACAGTAAAAATTTTTGATAAATATAAAAAAATTGTGGTATTTTTTCGCTTCTATATTCTTAGTTTTGAAAAAATCCTTCAAATAATGGGTCATAAAAACGAAAAATGTACATTTCTTCTAAACACCGGGCAGGGGTTCCGTTCATAGACCGAAACACTGGGCAGGGGTTCCGTTCGTAGACCGAAACACGGGGCAGGGGTTCCGTTCGTAGACCGAAACAAGGGGCAGGGGTTCTGGTCGTAGAGCGAAACACGTGGCATGGGTTCTGTTTGTAGACCGAAACACGTGGCAGGGGTTCCGTTCATAGACCGAAACACGGGACAGGGTTCCGTTCATAGACCGAAACACGGGACAGGGTTCCGTTCGTAGACCGAAACCCCGGCAGGGGTCATGTTTTTGAACGGAACGAACCCTTCTGTCACAGGAGATATTTTTACCTTCATATTTCTAGGGGAAATTTAGAACTAAACTTGACTTTTCTCGAGGTATTCAAGACTTTGGTGCATGTTTCACTAACGACAAATGTTTGCTCGAGCCCTTACTTAAATTTCACAATAAATTCTAGACGCTCCACTGAAATTCTATTTACATAAACACTTTAATTGCATAAGTTCTTTGGTAATTAACATGAATAGGCGCTTCTTTGGTATTAAAAATAATCAATGAATTTTTTGGTACTTGACATGCATAGGTACATGTAGAGTAGGTAGTCTACGTGCTTTGGTACAGGAGGTGTGGTAGTTGACGAGCATGAGTACCTCTTTGGTAATCAACTTGGTAGATTAAATCTTTTGCAGTTGATATACATTGGTACCAGGCTTGGTAGTTGACCTGTTGGTCGTTAACATAGTCAATTCCTTGGTAGCTAACAAGCTCACAGATTCAGAATTAAATAAAAATAGCTGTCAAAAAAGCCAGAATAAACCCGATGGACGCTGAACTAGTGGTTGTGACAGAACCACTACCAACAGCGTTTCTTCCTATGGGTACGTTCGTAGAGTTGCTGTAGTCTCGGAAGTAGTTCTCGTAGTACCAGTCAACGTTGTCGCGCAAGGGTCCTTCTTTACTGTCTTTTTCTAAGGTGCCTTGCCTCACGACATCCTCCTGCAGAGGACCTGCCTTAGGCTCCTCATGTTCACTCAAAGGGTGTTGTTGCCGCAGCGCGATGTGAGGATCACCTATCTTGTCTAATCCTTGCGGTGGAGGTACAGCCATAGAAGGGCTGAGGGAGGGAACAAAATCTTCCCGAAATATAGTGTCGGGTCCTCCTCCACTGTACCTCGGAGGAGGAGACACTTTGTCCACTGAGCTAGAGAAAACATGACTCTGAGGAGCTTCTGGTACATCGTAATCTTCTCTATAGTCAACAAAGTCCTGTGGTTCTCGAGATCTAGTTGAACTAAAATCCGAATTGGAAAATGGATCGCCTGAAGGTTGAAAACTGGCAATCGGTTCTTCCAGAGTCTCCTGATAATCGTAGAACGAGTCCTGGTAAGGAGTTGTTGTTTGGGCGACGGGTGGATTTTCGGAAGCAGGAGGAGGTATTAGTCCACCAGCAGAGTTCAGAGGACCACTGCCGTATCGCAGCGCTTTCAATAACGCAATGTCGTCAATCGGATAGAGTGAATGGTCTCTAATTCGGTCAGCATCGAGACCGTAAGTACGTATGATTTTCTTTGGATCTTCATTCGTGATACCGAACGCATATCTCGTTACAGGACTGCTGGTATCCAAATCAGGACCTTCACCAAGGATGTTCACAGGCCCGAGATCCGGAGAAATCTGAACCAAGTGGTCATTTTCAGGTATTTGAGCAGCCGCATCGGCAGCCTGCAGGTGAAGTTGGTGTTTTTTCTCAGGCGAAGGCTTTCCATGCATGACCGATACTCCCAGCCCCAATTGTGGCTCTACAAAGTCATCCTGATCACCTAGCGATTCTGAGATCGGCACTGGAGTTGGTTCATTCCTGAACGTGCCGTAAACCGTGGGTGGTCGTTGGCTGAATGTCGTAGATGCGACGGAGTATTCCGTTGTATCGATGTGACTGTTCTCACGGCGAGGAGGTAATTGATCTAGAGGGAGAGGAGACTTAGTGCTGTCCACCGGCTCGAAGATCGGGTGTGACAACCCACTGGGATACGCCGGGTTTGGTAGAGTTGGCGAAGAAAATGAACTTTGTTCGTGTGTTGGTTCTGTTGCGATGCGGATACTCGGCGGGGGCCCTAAGCCAAGGGGAAGTTCTTCGTTGGTAAGATTATGAGGTAGCCTCAACGAGTCGTTGTGAGGAAACGGTACAGGAGTGTGAGGTCGGTCTAGCGCGTCACCATCTTCCAAGCCATAGAGGACGTCAAGAATGTCGTCAATACTGTGGGGTTTGTCATCGCTTATGCCAACTGGAAAAGAAGAAGCGCTCACATTTTTATATGAGTCGTTGATCTGCAGAATTTTCAGAGGCTTCTGAGGAATGCTGTCTACCAACTGAGACGACACGGTGGAGGCAGCGAACCCGGGCACATCAAGAGATGGGGTAGATCTGAGACGTAATGCTTGGTCATGGTCAGGGAAGAACACGGTCGTTGAGACGACGGTTGTAGAAGACTCCGTGCTGACTTCAGAAGTATCTGAGGAAAGTTTACCTTCAAACTCAGGTACAAACGGGACAACTTCTAGAGGGTTGTTCTCCATCAGATTCGTCGGGTCCAAGTAGGTAAGGATCTCAGAATTCTCATGTTGCTCATGCAGTCGGTTGGAGTTCCTGGTAACATTCGCAATTTTAGGAGGTACCAATCCAGGTATGTGCGGACCATGATTGAAAGGTGGTGGAATTTCTCTGATTGGATTGTCAGTACGAGGAGGTTGGTAGGGCATGAATTGGTCCAGTGGTTGGTAAAGTGACACCCCGGATAGCGGATTGATTACTTCTGGGGTTGACCACTGCGGTTGACTGCGGGTTTGTCCTTGAGTTCTTGTGTCTTCCTCTACGACTCTCGTAACGGACGCAAGACCAGGCCTGCTTTTAATAATGTGGGACGGTCGAGACCGCATGTTTGGTTGGTTACCCGCAAGTCCAGGTAGAAACGGGCGCCCAGCATTCATACCTGGTCCTACATTGACGACTGAAGGAAGAGGATGTTGCCGGGTGAGAGAAGGAGGTGTTGCCTTCCTTCGGTCATTCGCCTGTCTGTGAGGGAAACCTCCGTTAGATGGGAACGAAAACCCCGACTGAGCCCTACCATCAGATCGGGGAGGATCATCTGGAAATCGGAAATTATCAGGATTCGGTCCTTTGAGGAACCCAGAGTTTCTTGATCGATCTTCAGGGAATTTAATTATGGATTGCGAGGATCTTCCTTCCTCGGCAGTATGGAAAGAAATCGAAGGCGAAGCAAACGAATCCAGTGCAGAATTAGAAGAGTGCGAAACATTCAGGTCGTTAGGGTATATCTTTTTGGGATTCTCGAGACTCGGAACAAGTGGTTGCTGCAAATCAAACATAGGATTCAGTATAGTTCCGTTGGGCCCTTCGATCCAAAGTGGGGGTTTAGAATTCGAGTTTTTCCTTTCAACCCCTGAGGCAGCTACCCCAAACTTTGACGACAAAGGGTCCGGGGAAGCGATCCTTCCCACTGGTAACTTTGCCCAGTTCATACTGAGTCCAATGTTGGGAAGCTTAAGGTTGGAGATGCTGCCAATTGTTTGTAGGATTGACGGGAGTGAAGGAAGACCTGGGAAAAGTGATGATGACTCTTGAGGAGGATCGGGATCTGGGGAAGGATTGCCAGCGTAGATGGTAGGAGTGTCCCCAGTGATGAGGTTGTAGTCAGGGTTGGGGAGGGTTGATGCCAACTTCTGTGTCACTTGTTGTGTCACCTGGCAACACAAACAATTTGTCTGGCAACATGGCAACACAACAAATTTGTCTGGCGAAAATTATGTAAATTCGTTTCAGAAATTTATCGCTGATAAATTCATGAAAATTTGGTGAGTTACACCAAACCAGCATAATTTAAATAAATGTTGCCGTACATTCAGAATTTAAGGAATGATGATGAAAGAAAGATGTTTTTATATTTAAACTTATTAAAGTTTATCAAGTTTTGTGCTGTACTTTAGTCTAGTTACCCTGGCACTACAGCTTTGGACAAGGTTGCTGTTTTGGGTGCATCACTCTAGGCACTTAGATTTCTCAAGGTATCCAATGTCTTCTAGACCCTAGACGTCACCTGCAGGTCTAGGTGACTAGAGTCACCCTAGACGTCACCTGCAAGTCTAGGTGACCAGAGTCACCCTAGACGTCACCTGTAGGTCTAGCTAGGTGACCAGAGTCACCCTAGACATCACCTGTAGGTCTAGGTGACCAGAGTCACCCTAGACGTCACCTGCAGGTCTAGGTGACTAGGTGTGGAGGACATGATGATGTAGGTGGTGGTGAGGGGGGCGGCGGGGGGCGGGGTCACCGAGGGGGACAAGTGGGTCAGCAGGATGGGGTGGGTCAGGTCCAGGTACGATTCCCCCTGGGGCAATGCCCCCACTGGGGGTTAGTGAATAATTGATTATTATTGTAATTATTAATATAACATTAATTAAATATTATTAATAATTATTATTAATGTTACTGATAATGTAAGATTATATCGCATTAAAATTATCAATTAAATTTATCAATTTATCATTTATCAATTAAATTATATCGCATCATCAGCAAATGATATATATCAATATGGTAATTTAGGGTTATGGGCAATAGAGGGGAGGAGAGGTGGCAGCGAGAGGGAGAGGGGAGTGAGGGAGAAGGAGAAGATGGGGAGCAGGGAGAGAGAGAGGGGATAAAAGGAGGAGGGGGGGGCAGGGAAACGGTAGTGAGGGAGGAGGAGGGGATGAGAGGAAAAGAAAGGAGAGGGAAAAGGGAAATGGGTGGGGAAAAGTTGAGGGGAAAGCGAGGGTAACATCAACATCATTGCTTTATCTTAATACAAGGCACTGATGTTTGTCAAACGATTTTTTAAAATTATATATAAGATTTAACGAAGAAACAGTCATTACAATGACCTAATGCTAAGCGCTAGGATTAAATCCATCATATCATCAGCAAATGACATATAAAGACTGTATAGATAACTTGCATAACATGACATATGACATGTTTAATGTAGCATGATGCTGGGGAGGTGATATTGGGCGACATTCCCCCACATTCCCCCACCTGGGTGATGGGGAGGCCCGCGTACTGGGGAGGACCTGCGCACGTCGGCACCGCCGTCAGGGGGAGCTGCGCCAGCACCCTGTGGGGAGGAGGGGGGTGAGGGGAGGAAAAAAGGGGGAGATGGGGAGATGGAGAAGGAGAGAGGGGAAGAGGCGGGGAGGAAGTGGGAGAGTTGTATGGGGAGAAAAAAAAGAGGGGGAGGGAGGAGAGAAAACGGAGGGAGGAGAGGGGAGGAAGTGGTAGAGTTGTATCGGGAGAAGAGAGAAAGAGAGGGAGGGAGGAGGGGAAAGGGAGAGGAGAGAGAGGGGGATGATGAAAGGAGAGGGAAAGAAAAAGGGCAGATGAAGAAGATCGGAAGAGACATAAGGCAGGAATGCGGATTTCGATTATGTAGATTATGTATCAAACACCAAAAACTTTACTGATGACATCGATGCTCAGATAATTCGAGGAGAAACGTCGACTTATGAACAAATTTTGAGATAAAAAATATTGAACTTTTCCTGGTTTAAAATCAAAATTTTACGTTCAAAACACAATTTTCGAGATAAGGGAGAAGGTCCCGCACCTCTCGGAGGCGTAGGCCCTTGTCTCACGAGACCTCAGGGCATCGCGGGCCTCAAGGGTCATCCTGCTCCTCGTGGCCTCGGCTCTGGCCATTTTGGCCCAGTGGGCACCGCTGAGGCCAAACCTCTGCAGTGCCAAGAGCTGCAGCTTCGTCAGAGGAGACCTGTCCAGCAGGGCCGCTTCAAAGGCGGGACCAAGGCGGGTGTCGCCGCCTTCGGGGTGGGAGGAAGCGGAGCCAAGGCGAGCCGCGTTGACTTCGGAGTGGGAGGAGGCGGGGCCAAGGCGAGCATCACTGACTTCGGAGTGGGAGGAGGCGGGGCCAAGGCGAGCATCACTGACTTCGGAGTGGGAGGAGGCGGGGCCAAGGCGAGCATCACTGACTTCGGAGCGGGAGGAGGCGGAGCCAAGGCGAGCATTACTGACTTCGGAGCGGGATGAGGCGGGGTCAAGGCGAGCACCGCCCTCTCTAGACTCCAGCACCAGCCGTTCCTCCTCCCCTTGCATGTACTCCCGCAACCACGTCAGTTGACAATCGCAGCTGAAGGGGTTGTCTGGGGAGCGAAACTTTGTTAGGCAGGCCAGAACACGACGTAGTTAAGGCCAGTTGCCGTATTATCAAAAAATGCTCAAGTAGTTAACGCACCGGCAGATTTATCATCTGGGACTTGTGAGTTTGTCTTGAAAAGCCATCAGTGATTGGCTGGAGGTGTTACAAATTCTTAACTATTTTTCATAGCTCGGCCACAAGCCAGTACCGCGTAAAGCACGTGAGGCTGTACATTAAAAATATATCATACTTATTACTCCGATATATTATCATTACACCGTTTTTTTACCATTGCACCCTTATATTATCACTATTACTTCAGAGTATTATCATTACATCTCTATGTTATCTTCATTACACCTCAATGTAATCACTAGATGTCTACCGCTCATGTCGAGAAGGGAGAGACCCGTGATGGCGGAGCCCAGCGCCTGCAGGTGCAGCCGGCGCAGCTGGTTGCCGTTGAGAGTGAGGACCCGCAGACGGCGCTGCCGGACGAACGATCCCTCGGACAGGCGGCAGATGTCGTTGTTGTGCAGCTGAAAGAGATATGAGCAATTACAAGATTGGGCAACGATGGGCTTGAGATGTTGTAGTGTCGGGGGTCGTGACGTGTGGGGGGGTTGGGGTCAAAACAGGGAGCGGAACAGGGTGACTGGGGCTGGAACAGAGGGCGAAGAAGTCTGGGGTGTTGAAAGCGGAACAGAGGTCGTGACATCAGGAGGGGTTGGGGCGGAACAGAAGGGCTGCAGGCTGGGGTTTATGGCCTTGAGAGTCTAGGCGTTGGGGTAGGAATTGTGGGCTGGAAGTCTGAGGTGTCGGGGACGTAACAGGGAGCGGTAGGCCTGAGGTGTTTACCAAGAGGGCTGGAGGGCTGTATAATTACGCGGAAATGTGTGTTAATCTAGATAATAAATGATAAATAAATTAATGCTGGATACTCTTATGATAGTGACTGGTCATATGCCTGTTATTGCTTCCTAAGGTTGGAACACTCACCCATGAGGTATGCACGGCAACTCACCATGAGCACGGTAAGCCATTCGAGATTGGCAAAACTGTGATCGTCGATTTCGAGTATGAAATTCGAGCTGATGTCGAGGACGTCGAGAGCGGACAACCGCTCAAACATTTCGGTGGGAATGTCCTGGATGGCATTTTTGCTCAGGTTGAGGAACCTAAGGGAAGCCATGCCGTTAACGGAAGAATGTCCAATGAAAGAAATGAGGTTGTCTTGTAACTCAAGGCTCTGTAAGGAAGGCAGGTCTTTGAAGGCACCATCTTTCACCATCGTAATTTGATTGTTGTCCAACCTGAGTTCCTTGAGAGATATCAGTGATCCGAATGATCCTTGGTTCAACTCCACCAAGTTGTTGGAACTCAAGTCCAAAAGTACCAAAGACCGGAGGTCATCGAAGGTCCCCGGTTCAAACTGCTGGAGGCCGTTGTTGTCAAAATATAGAACGTTCAATGCTGGTAAGTTTTGGAAGGTCCCTTTAGCAAGTTTGTCAATGTAGTTGTGGCTTAAGAAGAGTCCTTGAAGAGAAGACAAACCAGTGAGGGTTTCATCAACAAGAGTGAGGGAGTTGTTGGTGAGGTCCAAGATCCGTAGACGCTTATTGTTCGAAAACGAACCTTGTTCTAATGTCGCCAAAAAGTTATGACTTATATTGAGCCGTTCCAGCAGCTTTAACGGAGCCAAAAGATCATGAGGCAAATTTTGTATGTAGTTGCTGCTTATGTCAAGATCGCGTACGACTGCCAAAGAAGCGAAGGATAGCTCAGATATTGCTTGAATGTGGTTTTTGGACAAGTCAAGAGTTTCGACGATTTTCAGGTTTGAAAAATCCCCGTCATGAATAGCGTTAAGTGCATTGCGACGCACGATCAGGGTTCTCAAAGAACCAAGCCGTTTCAAGGCAGCAGCTGGCAGGGCCTGGAGGATGTTGGTTGAGAGATCCAAGTACTTCAGAAGGGAAGTGTCGGTAAAGGCTGAGGGGTCCACGCGGCTGATACGGTTGTGGGAAGCCAGAAGATGTTCTAAAGATGACAAGCCACGTAGATATGTATCTTTGACCTCAGTTAGTTCGTTATAGCTGATGTCCAACGAGTACAGGTCCCTCAATCCTATGAATACTTCTTGAGGGAAGTCCGTTATCTTGTTGAAGGACATGTTTAGTGATTTTAGGGACGCTACTTCAAGGAATGCTCCTTTCTCAATGGAAGTAACCATATTGAAGGCGAGATCAAGAGATGTCAACTTTGGTAAACCGGCGAGAAACTGAGCACTGACATTCCCTAAGTCGTTATGGGAGATATCAAGTAGCAACAGCTTTGGCAGATTCCAGAGATTTGGAGTGGTTTGAATCCTGTTGTGACTGACATAAAGTTCTCTTAGGTTAGGCAAGTCACTAAACGTCTTCTTTTCGAGTTGCGTGATGTCGTTGGCACTCAGTTTCAAGACTTGCAGGTTTGGGTGTCCACTCCACGTCTGCGGAGCTCTGGCGTTCAAAGAGTTATCCTCCAAATCCAAAACCGCAAGCTTAGGCATAGTTCTCGTAAAGAACTTCAGCTCAGAAACATGGCTTATGTTGTTGGCAGATGCCAACAGACGCTCCAGCTTAGGACATTCATCCACGACATCCGCATGAATCTCCTGCAACAAATTTTTAGCGAGGTCAAGGGACTTTAATTTTGGTAGCTTGGAAAACGCCCCAGGGTCGATGCTCTCTAGTTTGTTGCCGGTGAGTTTGATGTCTTCTACGTTCTTCATGTCAACAAAAGTGCCTTTTTTGAGAACCTTAATGTTATTCTCACTCAAGTCCAAGGTTTTAAGAGAACGGATTTCTCTGCCTGCTAGAACCGCCATGGAGGCATCAGTCAATTTGTTGCCAGCAAGGTTGATGTGTTCTAATAGTTCCATAGTCCGGAAAGCCCGGGGGTGGATCCATTCGATGGCGTTGAAGGACATATTCAACTCCCGTAGGTGGACTAGTCCTTCCAGAGCACTTTCTGGTATCTCCTGCAACGGAGATACCAACTATTATTAAACTTTATTTTGGCAAACTAACGATACGTATAGTTTAAACCTGTCTCACAAATCAGTGGGTAATTCTAAAAAGTATGATACACCTACGGAAACATCAATCAATGTTTTAACTAAATCTCATCATGCCGGGCAAAGATTACAAAATTTGATGATTATGTACAAACACTCGAGGCTGAACCTGGAGACACACTAACCTTTATGAGGCATCGGGACACATGAACTTTCTTCATCTTGGTCATGAGTTTGAATGTAGCAGAAGATATGGACTGGACTCTGGCGCCGTCTATCTTGAGGTACTCGAGCTTGGAGTGGGCGTAAAGCCGCGGTATCTCGGTGACCTGGGTATCTTCCAGCACAAAGGTCTTGAGCTCGTGGAGATTATCAAGCGTGTCAAAGGGCAGCTCAGAGAGAAACGGCTCCGACAGGTAGAGGTGCTCCAGGGAAGACTGCAAGCCAGCGAAGGAGTTGCGGGATACGGAAGTCAGCGAGTTCCGCATAAGGAACAACTTCTTCACCTGTGGGGTTAAACGACTGGGTGGAATTTTATTATTAAAATGTTCAAAGCGGCTTCTCAACCTTGGTGGGTCAGGAGAAATGGTGATATTTTATTATTAAAATGTAAAAAAAACGTCTTGAACTTTGTGGGCCAGAGGCAGGGTGGAATTTCACGATTGGAATGTAAAAAACGTCTTATCTTTGTGAATCAGATTCCATGCCTGAATTTCATGCACACGCTGTCTGTCACTCTGCTCACACAAGGAACCGGACGCTTGCCTGCAGTGAGCCGAAAAGCCGAGGAGGAAGTGAACCGAGAGAGTTAGCAACGAGATGAAGCTCTGTGATGAGCAGAGTTGACCCCATGAGCCGAAGCAGAGCTCGCTGTAGCTCTGTGGCGTCCGCTCCCTCACACCTGACGACACTCTGGGGTTACTCGGGTGTCATTTTGGCGCTGTCTTAGTGTTATTTGTATTACTCTGATGCCACATAGATGCATTTTCACATTAAGCTGTTAAGGCTATTGTTACATTATCACACATTGTAATAAGGCATTACGCTAGTAAAACATGCCTAAATCCACACTACATCGCCTCAATCCACTCACATGATGTGTACTTCATCCCCTCGTAGGCGGCACCGACAAGGCAGCAGATCACCTGGACAAACTATGTCCTTCTGTCGGGACTGGGCTTTGTCCTCCCGGTCCGTGGACAGGTCTTTGTCCATCGAGAAGTATTCTATGTCCAACGAAAAGTGTGGTTCGTATGGTCCCCGTTTGTGGTTCCGGTGATTTACGCTGTGGATGCCGGGACGATCGTAAAATATGGACTTTTGGTAGGGTCGGAACCGGGTTTCTGGGGATAAACCCAAATCCGTCCCTATGTCCCCTTTGTCCACGAGGGCTTCATCCCCGACCACATGCGACCCGCTTTCTACGGCCAATTGGTCCAGAGGGACTAACCCGAGATCTCCCATATGGAAATAATTATTCATGAGGGATATCTCTTTGGGTCCATCGTGTCCAGGGTTGTTACCCCCGTTGTTACTTTCATGTCCAGGGTTGTTGCCCTCGAAAGATAACAACAAATCTGCTTGTTTTGAGATGGATGAGGGCGAACCTGGTGATACCTCCAAGTCCGACGGGGACGTTCGACCCCCTAAGGGGAGTTGCCCTCCAAGGGGATCGACATAAGTGAGAGGTTCTTGTGAATTACTCGCTATTTGTTCCAGGAAAAGGTTACGACGTTGGAAACCTAGAGGTTTTGGAGGATAGGCTCTTACTTGTAAATAAAAAAATCCTACTATGATGAAGGCTGCTATTGTGAACAGCCGTGAAGACATTTTCTGTATTTATTATCGTGATTTGTAACTATACTGTTACCAAGGTTCTTTGTCACCAATCAGTAACACTGTTTATGGTTATCAATACCTAGTTGCCAATAATTAATGAATAACGCTTATGGGTATTCCAATAGTTGTGAATAGTTTCCAGTTGTTATAAGTTACTATAATATAAGTTACTTCCAGTTCCAGGAAGTTATAACGGTAACTCTAGTATTTGTTATCGGTAAGAAAGTATTTTAATATTGAAGACAATTTTGGAAAAGTTGAAGATACTCTAGGCTGAAATTGATTATATAATCTTATGCAGGAAAACTATTAATATTTATATAAATCGTATGATTGTTTATTATTAAAGAATTTGTCACATGAAGAGACCGATAGATCGCTGCGGAGGTCAAATCACGGTTTCTGCGGGAGATATAAAAAAGGCATTACCGATATAATCGGACTAAACGACCGGACACTGGACCGATAATTGGACTAAACGACGGGACACTGGACCGATAATTGGACTAAACGACCGGACACTGGACCGATAATTGGACTAAACGACGGGACACTGGACCGATAATTGGACTAAACGAGGGGACACTGGACCGATAATTGGACTAAACGAGGGGACACTGGACCGATAATCGGACTAAACGAGGGGACACTGGACGGATAATAATTGGACTAAGCAATCAAGGGTTCACTGGGTCACTAATTAACCTAACCCATAAGTAACTAGTCCACTAGTCACCCCACTGCTCTAGTCTTCCCACAATGCCGGTACATGCACCGTTAATTGGTGCATTAATTGGTCCGTCATTATTAATTGGCTCTATCGGCCTTAATTGTCCAATCATTTGCAGGTTGCCGTCGTTACGTGTAACGGGACCGCGCGACGACAACACCGCATTGAGGTCCTAATGCTATTCCTACCAGAGTTGTGAACGCAGAGCAAACAACCTAAATTATATTATTAGCAAGTAATCATTAATTAAGAATCAATGATGAATGCTTTTTTGGTACAAATTTTTTCAACTAAATGCTTGGGTCTACCGGGTGGTTAAGATCGCAGCGAGTTGCGGGTTTGAAACCCAGCTAGCTGTGAAAATTATATTTGAAACTAGCAACAGACCAGAATGGAATATAATTGAAGCTAAGTATATATTATATTATTATAATGTATATTGAATAAAAAATAGATAATACCCTGCCCTATACCTATAACATTGATATATATTCTGGGAGCGGCCGTAGCACTGATACGCGCTATTGCCGGGCCAAACTGGGTCAGGATGACCCACACGAGGGCCAAATATGCATCGCTATTTGGACAAAGTCCCAGTCCTTTCTCGGCGTGTATATATAAGAATAATATTTTATATGCCAGCGCCATTTGACCTCCCGCAGCCGAGGTCACGCGTCAATGTCAAGTCGCTCGTTAGGGTCAGGGGTTATCTGCGTCGCGGTTAGGGGGTGTCGGGGTT
Source organism: Hyalella azteca (assembly GCF_000764305.2). Classification (NCBI taxonomy): domain Eukaryota; kingdom Metazoa; phylum Arthropoda; class Malacostraca; order Amphipoda; family Hyalellidae; genus Hyalella; species Hyalella azteca. The sequence continues at coordinate 173,601 of NW_025931777.1, read as the reverse complement.
AGGGATGGAGGTTGTCGGGGTTAGAGTCGGAGGTTGTCGGGGTTAGGGGCGTGTCGGGGTTAGGGCTGGGGGTTACTGGGATCAGGGTTGGGGGTTATTGCAGTTAGGGTTGGGGGATGACAAGGTTAGGGTTGGGTCTATCAGGGTTAGGGTTGAGGGTGGTTTGGGTAAGGGTTGAGTGTTGCTGGATCAGAGTTAGTGTTTGGTGGGGGTTAGGGTCAGGGGTTGTCGGCGATAGGATTAGGGGTTGAGGGTTGCCGGGGTTAATTAAGATAAGAAGTTATTGGGGTTAGGATTAGGGGCATGTGGGTTAGGTTAGGGATTATCATTGGGGTTGGTCGGACAATTGGGTTTTTGGGGTTAGGAATGAGAGATATCGCGCAAATTTTTTGGGGTTTATCAGGGTTAGACTCGGGGGTTCTCGGGGTTAGGGTTGGGGGTTCTCGGGGTTAGGGTTGGAGGTTCTTGGGGTTAGGGTTGGGGTTTTGCCGACAAGGAACAAGCGCCGTTGTTACGTCGCGACTTTCGTCGGCGGCGACGCGCGACGTTTGCACAACCGCGGCAACTCGAGCGTGATTTTTTTCAAGTTACACTTTCACGGAGCGTTGTTATCGTGACGTTGTTATCGCGGCGTTGTTATCGCGGCGTTGTTATCGTGGCGTTGTTATCGTGGCGTTGTTATCGCGGCGTTGTTATCGTGGCGTTGTTATCGTGGCGTTGTTATCGTGGCGTTGTTATCGTGGCGTTGTTATCGTGGCGTTGTTATCGTGGCGTTGTTATCGTGGCGTTGTTATCGTGGCGTTGTTATCGTGGCGTTGTTATCGTGGCGTTGTTATCGTGGCGTTGTTATCGTGGCGTTGTTATCGTGGCGTTGTTATCGTGGCGTTGTTATCGTGGCGTTGTTATCGTGGCGTTGTTATCGTGGCGTTGTTATCGTGGCGTTGTTATCGTGGCGTTGTTATCGTGGCGTTGTTATCGTGGCGTTGTTATCGTGGCGTTGTTATCGTGGCGTTGTTATCGTGGCGTTGTTATCGTGGCGTTGTTATCGTGGCGTTGTTATCGTGGCGTTGTTATCGTGGCGTTGTTATCGTGGCGTTGTTATCGTGGCGTTGTTATCGTGGCGTTGTTATCGTGGCGTTGTTATCGTGGCGTTGTTATCGTGGCGTTGTTATCGTGGCGTTGTTATCGTGGCGTTGTTATCGTGGCGTTGTTATCGTGGCGTTGTTATCGTGGCGTTGTTATCGTGGCGTTGTTATCGTGGCGTTGTTATCGTGGCGTTGNAGCGTAATGATTATGCAAAATGATCTTACTAAAACTTTGCGCAAGCACGATTTTAGCACATGTCACTGAAAGTTCTATCAAACGCTTATGGCTACATCGATCTGTCTGATTTTTGGTGGAGAGATGCAGAAAAACATAGGGAACAAATCCTGACCTTTCAAATTTTTTTAACTCGATTACTTTTCGAGTTACAGCCATTCAAAGTTGAGTATCGTTTTTCTGGGACACCCTGTATATCTGAGTATTTTCTTATTTATTCTAATAATCGTTAAGTTAAAATATGATGTAGAAACAGGGCGCTTTTAAAAAATAAGGAACGCGACTTGTTTTTTTTTAATCTTAGGTTCTGGAATCTCCGTATAATTTAGAATTAAAATCTTAAATAGCGTTTATGGTAATTATATGCCGCAATATATGTATATACTTAACTATACACGACTCGCTGAGTCCTACTTCATGCACATTCTGTGAAAGCAGCACGTTTTATCATCTTTATTCACATAACCTCTGCGCTCGGTTGTTAATGAGTGCGAAAAGTTCTATTTCAAGGTTCCAGAATAACGATTAAATTACTTTGCATTACAAGTAAATGCATAGTGAGAAAAACTTTCCTTTTCCAAAACTAACAGACATAAACAGAGAGTATATTTTCGATTTTCGTATATACTGTTCAATCAAACTAATTTTTGGCGATTTTGCCGGAGAACGAAATGGAAACAGCTTATTAGATGTGTTCAAAACTTAAAAACTACAAAATAAATGAACTTTCCCATGACATTGTGAGTCATGAAGCCTGACTGACGAGAGAGGATCCTTAGGGCGTGAAGGAAAGCACTCTTGTCTGTTCAACAGACCTGAACTTCATTCAATAAGGGAAATTACAGCACGCGAACTGTTCCTCATCATCGAAGTGGGGAGGTAGACACACATCCTACTTCTCGCGCCACGTGCCACAGCACACTGACTACCTAACTGCTCGCGAGGCGCGCGTCACAGGAGGAAAGCAGGCAACGCCCAACACCGCGTCCTCGAGCGCAAGATTTGTAAGACAATCTCGAGGGAATGTCTTTTTTTCTTCTTTCTTTCTTTCCTTCAGGAGCGAATGTCTTTTTTTTTTCTTCCTTCTTTTTTTTCTCTTCCTCTTGAGAATATATATTTTGTATTCCTTTCTCTCCGTCTTGCTGAACAGAATACGCGGTAGGTCGGTAAATAACCTATCGCTCATCGAAAACGTACAAAATATTTCCCGTCACAACTGCAAGACGTTGAGAAGCTATAATTATAATTTTCGTGGATTAATTTGTCCCACCTAAAGTTTTGTATTTTATTAATGGAGTCTATAATTATTGAACATATAATCATCACTCAATCTCTATTGTGGTGCAATGATAGATTTTAAAATTGATTGTTTACATAATTTTTTTAAATGAGTGGGGGAGAAGAGGAAGGAGGGAGGGGGAGGGGAAGAAGAGGGGGTGGGGCAGGATCCAGGTTAGGCCAACAACAAGCAAGGAAGCTCGTCATTATCACCGCATCTTCCGACGAGGCCGACACGCCCTTTAATTGTCGCTTCGTCATGACCGACATCGTCGGGTGACGTCTTGACGCGTCGTCGGGTGACGTCTTGACACATCGTCGGGTGACGTCTTGACACATCGTCGGGTGACGTCTTGACGCATCGTCGGGTGACGTCTTGACGCATCGTCGGGTGACGTCTTGACGCATCGTCGGGTGACGTCTTGACACATCGTCGAATCATACATCACTCAAAATAATTAATGGGTGATTTTGTACAAATAGTGACATTTGCGGCGCGTAGCACTGATACGTCCTTTTTCTGGACCAAACTGAATCAAGATGACCCACAAAATGCCAAAAGTGAATCGCTATTTGGACGAAGTTCTACTAATTTTTCTGAGCGCCACCATTAACGACCAGCTCTCCCTAAAATATTCAATGTATCATGTAAGTAGTGCACATAAATGTATAGCTTTTTTTTCAATATTCCAAATTTTAGAGAAATCTATAGGTTTATGTCCTCTTTGGGTCCCAATTTTTGTTATTTTTTTCTGTCGTTTATTTGTATCTGTTCAAATATTAATTATGATAATTCAGTATTCTACAGATTATGGTTTCAAAGATATTGTATTTATTCGAATGATTATAAATCATTAAGCCACGAGGCAGGTTATAAAGATGGGTTATAGTTACCCCTTCAGCACCTAATATTTTGGCGGATACGTTGCAACTATGTAAAGATTCTTGATATTTATTCATTGAAAAAATTTGAATATATAATATATAGAAATAATATTTTATATGCTTGTATTGTGCACCATTTGACTTCCGGCAGCCCTGGTCATAGCACAGCCTGAAATTAAAGGCGATATATTATAGATAAGGTGACGAGTAAGCTTCATACATACGAGGGGGGACCCCAAAAAAATTGGACTGAGTGTGTGTTGGCGATGTTTCTGTAGTGCCGCATTCTCACATGTCTACCTTATTTAGTGTGCCATTCTTAATTCATTGTGCCAGGAATCTCTGCTCAAGTAGGCTGTGTTCAATTCGGGCACAATTTTTTGACACCTTATTTTTATTTACGATGGCTGAATTTCGTAACCAACGAGCTGCCGTCAAATTTTGCTTTCTTCTGTGAAAAATTGGCACGAAAATTATAAACAGCCTACAATGATGATGCTATGGGGAGAACATAAGTTTCTGAATATTTTTCCCGCTTCGAAAAACAGAGGAAATATCAATTGATGCCTAACCTCGCTTAGGTCGTCCTTCCAATTAGGAAAATATTGAGAAAATTAAGGACCTGATCCCTGAAGATCAACGTAGAAGTATTTACAAACTTGCCGAACTGTTCCAAGTCTTTCGAAGATTTAAGATAAATGAATACATTTTTTTAATTAAAGAACCCTTCAAATATTTTGGATCAAACAAAAAAGACGCTAAGTTGACAGGCAACATTGACCTACTGAACTCAAAAGGGTTAACTCAAGATTGAGGTCATTCCCGGTTAACCCATGCGTGGGTTAAAGTTTACGTATTGAGCATTAAAACCCGTATTAAACTTTAACCCATAGGGGTAACTGAGCAGGCGTATACATACGAGTATGGAAGTACAAATCACTTATTTCGTGTCCAGGTTTAATATATTCAATAACAATAACGCTGTTATTTTGTTTCCAGTACAATATCTTTAATTTCAGTGTTATTTCGTGTCTAGGTTTCATATATTTAATAACAATAACGCTGTTATCTTGTTTCCAGTTCATTATCTTTAATTTCACTGTTATTTCAAGTCTAGGTTTAATATATTTAATAATAATAACGCTGTTATTTTGCTACCAGTTCAATATCTTTAAATTCAGTGTTATTTCGTGTCTAGGTTTAATATATTCAATAATAATAACGCAGTTACTTTGTTTCCAGTTCAATATCTTTAAATTCAGTGTTATTTCATGTCCAGGTTTAATATCTTACATGGGAAGTGAAGGTCAGGGGTACAAATGAATAACTTTCCCGATGACTTTATTTTCCTGCAGGTATAATATACACAACACTCGATATTTCCTTGTAGAGGTGAAATATTAAATAATACGGCAAACTATTAATACTTGCAAGTGATGATATTGACGGTCAGTAATAAGTTCAACTTGTAATGTATCGTACACAAATCGTGCGATATATAATGAAATAATATAATACATTCACACTAATTTCTTTTAATGTAAATAAAGACTAATGAAATTAATATTATAACGTAATGCGTATTTACAGGCTCCACTGTACATGAAAAATGCTGTATGATTATGAACGTATGCATAAAAAAATGTATAATGATATTCCTACCAGAACTCGCAGCAGTGGCGAGGTATAATGATATTCCTACCAGAACTAGCCGCAGTGGCAAGGTATAATGATATTCCTGTCAGAACTCGCCGCAGTGGCGAGGTACAATGATATTCCTACGAGAAGTCACTAATTAATGTCGTTTACATAGTCCCGTCCTCTACTATATCGCATACTATAATTTTACTATGAGATATAAATTTATATCTTTCATTCAAGATATTCTATTTATTTATCTTTCTATTTATTCTTTTATCTTTCTTCATAATTTGTATCTTTTGATTCATAAAGATATAAATTTATATCTCGTCTATGAACGCCGTTGTAATATCACATTAAAGCAAGTAAAATGATTATAAACGTTTAATGAAAGCACGTTTAGTGCACGTATTTGACACGTACGTCGTCTGGTATTACTTATCCATTGCTTATTATTCCATTTATTAATTTATCTGCAAGTAAACACGAGGGTCTAAGTTGACTTAGTCACAGCAGCGATTGCTTGTTAGACACAAGCTGTTACAGTAGGCATTAGGGCTCTGCAACCTGTAGGCTAAGTTACCTAAGCCAGCCCCAGACGTCACCTAAAACAGACAACTAAGCCAGCCCCCAGGTGTCACCTAAGCCAGACAACTAAGCCAGCCCCCAGGTGTCACCTAAGCCAGACAACTAAGCCAGCCCCCAGGTGTCACCTAAGCCAGATAACTAAGCCAGCCCCAGGTCCACCTAAGCCCCCTAAGCCAGACCACTAAGCCAGCCCCAGGTCCACCTAAGCCCCCTAAGCCAGACCACTAAGCCAGCCCCAGGTGTCACCTAAGCCAGACAACTAAGCCAGCCTCAGGTTCACCTAAGCCCCCTAAGCCAGACAACTAAGCCAGCCCCAGGACCATCAAGCCCCCTAAGCCAGCTTGCCCCTCTTCTTAGCGATAGCGTCCTCGACGGCGCGTAGCTGCAGCAGAAGTTCTTCTCTTCGCGTCGCTGTGCTGCCTTTCTTGCCTCCTACTCCTGCTCCTCCTACTACTCCTGCTGCAGCCACTCCCCCTACTCCTGCACCTGGTGCCACTCCTCCTACTACACCTACAGCCACTCCTACTCCTGCAGCTGCAGGAAGCTCCTGCACTCGAGCCACCTGCAATAAAAACAGAAGTTTTAGTGAATCAAAGTAAGATATTCATTCAGAAAACTGAAAAAATAACGTTTATTGCCCTATCTAATTGTGAGGCACAAAGCACTGATATGCCCAGGGTTACATGGGGGCAAAAATTGCTTTAGCATTTGGACAATTTTTTTTAAACATCATTTTTTGACTGCATACCGCATTTTGGACAAAACAAGACATTAATTTCTCTTAGTGCATCCCTCACCTTCCTAGGGATGATGTCGAGGGCTGGGGAGGCCTTCCTCTTGCCCAGGGCGCTGCCCCCCGTGTCGCTCTCCCCGCCTGGTGGGGAATGAGGTGTTAGTGAAGCTAGCATTCATATTCATCATTTAATGGGAACAAATTTAACATTATTCAACGATTACATTAAAAAAAGTAGATATCAAAAAAATAAATGATCACATTATCATTTAATAAGGCCAAATTTTTTGATAATGCTATCATTCACATATCAGTTCTTATCATTCAACAAGACGATGCATGTTAATATTTATCATCCACATAACTGATACCGTATCATTCACATTATTATATTATTATTATTACATCATCAGAGTTGAATGCACCAGAATATCAGAATAATAAAAATAAAATATAAACATTCTTAAATAACAAAATTTGAAATAATAAAAATTTGAAAAAAAAATTAATAGTGATGCTATTTATGCACTGATACGATAATTTTTGGTCCAAAAATGGGTTACTTCTTACCCATACAAGGACAAGAATGCATCACATTTTGGACAGAGTGCTTATTTCTTTGAGTGTATAGGAAAAAAATACGAGATATTTCCCAAATAAGGTCAAAAATGCACCACAATTTAAATAGAGTCCACATTTCTTTGAATTTATAGGAAAAAATACGATATAATTCCAAAATAATGGCAAAAATGTACCACAATTTAGACAGAGTGCTTATTTCTTTGAGTGTATAGGTAACAAAATATTTACTGTCGTCGTCAGGGAGGCGCGAGTTTCTGGGGGCGTGGGGGGGTTTGGGACCCACAGCGGGGGGTCCGGTCTTGGGGTATCGTCCTGCCCCCGCGCCCCCCTGGGTGTAGGCGGCCAGGGTCGTGATGGGGGCCCGCGGCCGGTCCTCAGGGTGCGCTGCACGTGTAACGTGATTATTTATTATATTTAATTATATTTATGATATCGAGTTCCACTAATTCTTTAGAACATGTGATAATTTCCATTTAAATTTTAGCTTGCTACGAACAATACAAAAAATATAATAAATTTAAGCAAGGAAAACAACGTCAAAGCTAAATAAAACTGAAGCTGTCTATAAAAAAAAGTGATAAAAATAAACAGTGGAGTTAGACATTAATAAAAAAATTAAAACAAAATTAAAATTAACCTAAAATTAAAATTACCCCAAAATTAAAGTTAAACAAAAAATAGCAGTAACCCAAAATTAAAATTAAACCAAAATTAAATAATAAAAGAGAACCTCTCCTGCCGCCGGCGCTGCTGCCGCTGCTGCTGGAGGAGGACGACGAAGAAGAGCTCCTGGACACACTCCTCCTCCTCCTACGAGACCTCCCCACCGCCTGGGGCTTGGCGAGGGCTCCTTTAGCCTTCTTACGACCCGCCTCGAACCCTATACTGCTGGGGGGCAAGTTCGAGACCCTGGGGTCCAGGGGTCTAGAGGGGTTTTTCTTCGTACTGCGTCGTCGGGAGCTTCGGGGTTCAGAGTCGCTGGACCCTGAGACCGAGCGGGAGTCAGACCGAGACCGAGACCGTGATGGGGACAGCGAGTATTTACGTCTCCGTCGGGACCTGGAGCGAGGTGGAGATATTGACCGAGACCTGGAGCTGCCGTTGGTGGAGACGGAGCGAGACCTGGAGCGTGATGGAGACCTGGAGTTGGAGACGGAGCGGGAGTTGTGGCGTCTGCCCGGACGGCGGATCATACGGCCAAAGGCATCCACCCTGCGGGAACCAAAATTTACATTATACCAAAATCAAAATTAACCCAAAATTAAAATTAACTTTTGGGTTAATTTTCTGGGTTATTTGGGTTAAAAATTAATAATTTGGGTTAACTAAATTAACTCAATTGTGCCTGAATATTCTTCAGATCCCTTGATGAAGATGAGGACAATATAGCAATAGTGCTGAGGAAACAAGGGCAATATAGCAATAGTGCTGAGGAAACAAGGACAATATAGCAATAGTGCTGAGGAAACAAGGACAATATAGCAATAGTGCTGAGGAAACAAGGACAATATAGCAATAGTGCTGAGGAAACAAGGACAATATAGCAATAGTGCTGAGGAAACAAGGACAATATAGCAATAGTGCTGAGGAAACAAGGACAATATAGCAATAGTGCTGAGGAAACAAGGACAATATAGCAATAGTGCTGAGGAAACAAGGACAATATAGCAATAGTGCTGAGGAAACAAGGACAATATAGCAATAGTGCTGAGGAAACAAGGACAATATAGCAATAGTGCTGAGGAAACAAGGACAATATAGCAATAGTGCTGAGGAAACAAGGACAATATAGCAATAGTGCTGAGGAAACAAGGACAATATAGCAATAGTGCTGAGGAAACAAGGACAATATAGCAATAGTGCTGAGGAAACAAGGACAATATAGCAATAGTGCTGAGGAAACAAGGACAATATAGCAATAGTGCTGAGGAAACAAGGACAATATAGCAATAGTGCTGAGGAAACAAGGACAATATAGCAATAGTGCTGAGGAAACAAGGACAATATAGCAATAGTGCTGAGGAAACAAGGACAATATAGCAATAGTGCTGAGGAAACAAGGACAATATAGCAATAGTGCTGAGGAAACAAGGACAATATAGCAATAGTGCTGAGGAAACAAGGACAATATAGCAATAGTGCTGAGGAAACAAGGACAATATAGCAATAGTGCTGAGGAAACAAGGACAATATAGCAATAGTGCTGAGGAAACAAGGACNCCTCCCCCTCTGTCCCCTACCCCCGCGGCCTGGGGTGAAAGGGGGATTAGGAACAATGAGGGGGGTTAGGGGTTGAATCCACTTCAATAACGATGAAATTATTGCTAATTTATTATTATATATTACTAAATTTAATTATTCTATTAATTGTTAGATAACTTTTCTAGATGAAATTATTATGTAACGTTCAATATCATTAATTAACCCATTAATGCCGAGCGGTTCCATTTGGATCCAGCGAGAAAAATTGATTCATAATAAAATTGTATGATCAAATAAATATACAAGTAGATGCGTAGGTTAGATACACATCTTGTAGATGTTCTGGCAAAGTTTGGTTCTGCTGCGCCGACAGTTTCCCTGTTCAAATAACATTCCAAGATTATAAGGTCTAGGTGTCAGACAAGACGGCTTGATATCATAGCGGAAAAAAGTGAGTAATTCGTCCAAAAATATATTATTTATGAGATGAATGCAGAATTTTATCAATAAAGTGAGCACTTTTAATGCTGTATATGGTTTTAAGTAATATAATGTTTCTAAAGTCATTTAGATCATGAAATATTTAGCCAGGTTCCAAATGGAACCAAGCTATAATTTTTCACATACGACGAAAAATGATTTTTAGAACATATTTCTTACTTACTAACGTCACAAGTGATAATATTCTCACAGGAAATAAAAAAAAACATCAGAAAATAATTATCGGCATTAATGGGTTAATAATAATTGAAAGGAAAATTAACATACCATACCCAATGAATTCTTATCCCAGATTCGGGACAATAGAATGGAGAGAATTGAGGGCTACAGCAAAAACATGACACACCTGTGCCCCCTTCATCCTGTTTCACTACACACCTGCGCCCCCTTCATCCTGTTCACTACACACCTGCGCCCCCTTCATCCTGTTCACTACACACCTGCGCCCCCTTCATCCTGTTCACTACACACCTGCGCCCCCTTCATCCTGTTCACTTCNGCCTGTCTCTTATACACATCTAGATGTGTATAAGAGACAGCGTCGAGGTTACGTACCCGCCTTCGTCTTCTAAATTCATTGAACGATACACTCAAAGAAATAAGTGAGATTAAATATTACCAGAGCGATGCTCTCACTGTCTCTTATACACATCTAGATGTGTATAAGAGACAGGTCCAGAGCCGGGGGATGGGGGGAGGGGATAATGCCTGCCGGGATATGCTCATTAGTTTATATGAATAAATAATATTATATGATGTTTAATAATATTGAATGATATTAAATGATGTTAAATGATATTGAATGATGTTATATTAAATTCTTTTGAATAAGATTTAATGATTTTAAATAATATTGAATGATGTTGAGTAACATTAAATAATAACACATTATATAGAACAATAATAATAATAAGCTTAATGACAACGGTAAAATGGTTTACGTAACGAGACAATGTAAAACTTCCAATTCAACTACAAAGCTTGTAATTCAATTCTAAAACTTCTGCCACTGTCAATTTGGTGGCGTCTCACTCATTTTAATCATTATAATTATATTAGATCATAAGTAATTGAGACCTAATATTAACTTGACGTTATAGAGATTGATGTAGAAGCACTAGATATGAGTCAGCATCTAGAAGACATCACGTGATAGATCACGCGATCAAGACCTTAATAGTGGGCGGAAGCTGAAAGCTATATAAGGCTAGTATCCTTAGTATGAGCCTCCGCAGTAGCTGATTACTGTTCCGCGATGTAGCGTGTAGCTTGAGTTCTCCCGACTTTACGGACGGCGCCGTAGCTTATACCTCAGTACCTACCGTAATGTATAACCACCCCATATATAAGATATGTTATCAACCTTACGGTCGACGCCGTAGCTTTCAACTCTGTATAGCAAGGTATAAATAACCACCCCGTATATAAGATATGTTATCAGACATATGTGTCTCACTTATCCCTCACGACCTTAGTCACGTAACCCGATCCTTAGGTAGAGTTTAATAAATGAGCTCTGCCACTCCCCCAATTCAACACTAAACTCCCAATTCAACACAAAACTCCCAATTCAACACAAAACTCCCAATTCAACATAAAACTATCAATTCAACACAAAACTCCCAATTCAACGTACCTCTCCTCAGGGTGTGGAGGTAAGGGTTTCTTCTTGACAGGGGGGACGATGGGGTCCAGTTCAGGGGACGACAGCTTCTCCCGCGCTGGCCTCCCCGCGGTGTGGGGCATGACGGGTGGAGGGCCACGACCCTCTAGGGGAGGAGCTGGAGCACCTCCACCTGCCCCTCGCCGCACCATGGAGGGGTCTACGTGGTAGCGTACCTCAAAGTTCTCAAAGAAGCCTGCACAATAGCAACTTAGATTGTTATGTGAACTTTGATGTTGACATAGGGATTGGTTACAAACAAATAAAGTATCAATAAAGTATTAAAAGAAGTATCAATCAAATAAAGTATCAATAAAATGAAGAATCAATAAAATAAAACATCACTAAAATAAAGGATCAATCATATAGAGTATCAATAAAATAAAGTATCAATAAAATAAAGTATCAATAAAAAGTAACAACAAATAGATTTCAAAGTTATCTATAAAGAAAATCACAAAAAAGTCATTCAAGATTAGAAAGGTAAACATGAAATTTACGTTAAAATGGCACTGTATTTTCAATAACAAACCACCCCGGAAGTGTCATATAGCCAATATATCCCTAACATCACCACCACACACCCCCCCCGGAAGTGTCATATAGCCAATATATCCCCAACATCACCACCACACACCCCCCGGAAGTGTCGTATAGCCAATATATCCCTAACATCACCACCACACACCCCCTGGAAGTGTCGTATAGCCAATATATCCCTAACACCACACACCGCCCCGGAAGTGTCGTATAGCCAATATATCCCTAACATCACCACCACACACCCCCCGGAAGTGTCATATAGCCATTGTCACCACCATCCACCCCCCGGAAGTGTCGTATAGCCACTATATCCCCAACACCACCACCACACACACCCCCGGAAGTGTCGTATAGCCACTATATCCCCAACATCNACCTGTCTCTTATACACATCTAGATGTGTATAAGAGACAGGTTTTCTATGAATTTCACGTTTTCTATCAATTTTTTCGAAAAATTCATATGAGCAAAATGTTCTTATTTTTACATTTTACGTATGTATGTGAAGTTTCATGATGATCGGATGATAACTGTAGAAGTTTCTCCGGAGCTAGGTCGGTCCCCTTAATAACATTAACAACAGTCACAACAATAAGAATTAGGTGCAATAATATCCATATAAATATACCTAAATTACTTCAAAAATAGCACTATACATGAATGACAAAAATATCACTATGTCGTGCCCACACAATAGGCGTCGTCACAATGAGAACAGTAATAAGTGCAACAACAAGTGCCTCATTGATAAATAGGCGTAATAATGAGCGCCTCAATAACAAATAGGCGCAAGAATGAGCGCATGAATGACAACAGGCACAACAATAAGAATTAGGTGCAATAATATCCATATAAATATACATAAATGGCTTCAAAAATACTAAGCATAAAAATCAAACCAAAATCTTCCAGTGCAGTAAATAACATCTTTCAGGTGTTCTCGGAATTCCCGTGGGCAATTTAAAAATTCCTGCGATTCCTTTACAATTAAGCTAATATTGAAAAGAATGCAAAGATAATATCCCTCCTGTAGCCCCTCTCACCTAGAGAGGGGCTACAGGAGGCAGGGGGGCTACAGGAGGCAGAGGGGCTACAGGAGGCAGGTGGTCCAGCTCCGCCTGCCCTAGTGACAAGTTGAACCTCTTCTCTTCAAAGTCTGCGTCCATCTCACGCCGCTTGTGTGACCTCTTGATCAACTGTGAATGGGAGTTTGTTAGACATAGTATGAATTAATAATTTAATATATTATAATAACCGTTATAATTTGATAACCATAATAGCCTTGGGTGCTCAACTAACTCAAGACTCAAGAATTTAAGGTCAAAGGGTGAACAATGAACAATAGCTGCACGCGCCGCTTGTGAGACCTCTTGACCAACAGTAAATAGGAGTTTGCTAGATTTTATATTAATTTATATAATATAGTAACCGTAATATTATAGTAATCACAAGAGCCTAGGGTATGTAAGATTCAAGCATTTAAGGTCTAAGGGTAAACAATGAACAATCGCTGCCCACGTCGCTTGTGCAACCTCTTGATCAACTGTAAATTTGAGTTTGTTAGACATAGTATGAATTTATATAATGTAATAACATTAATGATATAATAACCATAATCTAATAGACTCAAGAATTTAAGGTCAAAGAGTATGCAATGAACAATTCCTGCACGCGCTGCTTGTGTGACCTCTCGATCAACTCTAAACACAAGTTTGCTAGACATAGTATGAATTTATATAATGTAATAACCGTAATTATACAATAACCATAATAAAATAGAGTTAAGATTTTAGGGACATTGGGTAAACCATGAACAATTACTGCTCATGCCGCTTGTGCGACCTCTTGATCAACTGTCAATAGGAGTTTGCTAGATTTAGTAGGAATTTATATGATATAATAACCGTATTAATATAATAATCAAAATAGACTTGGGTACTAAAGACTCAAGAATTTAAGGTCAAAGGCTTGTGCTACCTCTTGATCAACTGTAAATATGATGTAAACCGTAATAATATAATAAGCATACTTAAATCGTATATAAGTACTTATATTATCAGTATGCTCAAATCACAAGACTTAGAACTTTGACTTGTAAAATGATTGTATTCCTTTTTTAGATTGTCAAACTGACGATGGGGCTGGTCTTTGAAACATTTTCAACATCAATATGGTGAAATCACTTAGGGTTTTCTTTGCTTTTAAATTCCTCATAATAACCAAAATATGTTATAGTCTTGGGAACTTAAGACTCAAGAATTTAAGGTCTTAGGGAACGTAATGAACGATCGCTGCACGCGACGCTTGTGCGACCTCTTGATCAACTGTAAATATGATCAGTTTATCACCGTGACTATATTATGGGTTATAGGGTGCATAATAACTTATTATGGGACACTAAACACTTGAAAAATAATAATAGTTTATAAAGTACCCAAAACAAACCACTTATTTGTAATTAGCTTCACACTGAACTACCGCGTGGTCCACTAACATGATTCGTTGTAAAGAGCTTATTGATCGACTTGTAATCACCTTCAATGAATATTTTCATGAAGATTATCATGATATGTAGATTTCATCATCTGTAAATAAAGATTCGATCGAAAGAGCTTGTTGAAAGACTTAAAAACATCTTCAATGAATATTTTCATAAAGATTATCATCACAGCAGCGTGGTCCACTAACATAATTCGTTGTAAAGAGCTTGCTGATAGACCTATAATCACCTTAAATGAATATTCTCATAAAGATCATGATATGTAGAGTTGATAATGATCTGTAAAGAAACTCACGTCCTTGGCGTGTCGCAAGCCTCGCTCCCAGGCCGTCTCAAAGGGGGACGGCTCGGGGTAGAAGCGAGGGCGCCCAGCCTGCACACACAACAGGCATCGTCACAATAATAATAAGTGAAAATACAAGTGCCTCATTGNCTACAAGAGGCAGGGGGCTACAGGAGGCAGGGGGCTACAGGAGGTAGGGGGCTACAGGAGGCAGGGGGCTACAGGAGGCAGGGGGGCTACAGGAGGCAGGGGTCTACAGGAGGCAGGGGTCTCACCTTGGGCTCGGTCTTCTTCTCGTCAGTTTTTGCTGCGCCGTCGCCGGTCTTGCCAGCGTCAGCGTCGCCTTCGTTCTCTTTGTTCTCGGCTCCTGCAAGTATATTTTTGACGTGAATATCTTTAAGTTACTGTATTGATACTTAACGTTACGGTTACATCAAGTTAATGTTACGGTAACGTTACGTAAAGTCAATGTAATGATACCTCTCTATTGACCAAGCCCTGCACCAGCACCCACCTTGGCGTGCAGGAGCAAACATGTTGTAGTTGCCCTTGTCACTAACGCCGGGGTGCAGGAAGCGGCAGTTGGTGCCCCACGTGCACTGGCCCTTGTTGAAGAACCTGCAACAACACCAATGTCAACACAGCAACAACACCAGCGTTTACACAGGAACAACAACAACACTGCAACAACATCAATGTTAACACAGAAACACCAACAACACAGTGTCAACATCAAAATCAAAACACAACATCAACTCGGAAGAACGCGGCGAAAAGTACAGGAGTTAGCCTAATTACACCGCCATTTCTTGCGGTCTAGTCTCCCCTCCGAAGTGGCAGGACATATGACACTAAACTAGATATCTAAAAATGACTTTTCAGCATCTGGAATTATATTTGGTAATTAGTTACTTCAAAAATATTCCGAATTAGGAACTAGTTTTAAATAAAATGTATGCCTAAGGCAAACGTTAGCCTGAACTCTAAATATTTGACTTTGTTCCTGAGATACAAAATGTTCCAAGACTAAAGCATGCCACTCACCGACACAGTCTTGGGCTCGTTCTGCACCATGGAGCGGTCATCATTGTCATCACTCACCGACACACAGTCTTGGACTCGTTCTGCACCATGGAGCTGTCATCATTGTCACCACTCACCGACACACAGTCTTGGGCTCGTTCTGCACCATGGAGCTGTCATCATTGTCATCACTCACTGACACACAGTCTTGGGCTCATTCTGCACCATGGAGCTGTCATCATTGTCATCAATCACCGACACACGGTCTTGGGTTCGTTCTGCACCATGGAGCTGTCATCATTATCACCACTCACCGACACACAGTCTTGGGCTCGTTCTGCACCATGGAGCTGTCATCATTGTCATCACTCACCGACACACGGTCTTGGGTTCGTTCTGCACCATGGAGCTGTCATCATTACCATCACTCACCGACACACGGTCTTGGGTTCGTTCTGCACCATGGAGCTGTCATCATTGTCATCACTGAGCTCCCCCTCCTCCCTCTCAGCCACGGCCACAACTGCACACACAGAGTGGGGTTAGAGTGGGACCATGGGGGCGGCTAACACCATTATTATATTACAAGTCAGTTGTAATGATTTATATCATGCTTGTTCATTATGAACCTCACGATTGTTTATCATCATGTTGATTATAAATATTATTGAAAATATTATTAAATCCTTACAAGAAAAATTTAAAGAAAACCTCCTATAGCAGCAATGACTAATAGCATTGATAAATATTGATACTTACAACCTTAATGAATAGTAAAGTGACATAACATGTAAATGAATCTATTAATAATAAAATTTGATCTTTTGGATATAATTTTTGAATTAAATGATCAACTTTTATTAAGATAGTTAGACATATATGAGAATTACAAGTGAACATTAGAAATTTGAAAGAAAAATGGCCAAAGATAAGAAATAAAAGCCAGAGCTGATGTTTCAGGCATGAATTAAAAACGGATTGCTTGGGCGTCAAGTTTCAAAGTAATAAGGAATTATTTTAATCAGAAGAAGCTAAAAGATAATAATTAATCTCTTCATAATAATGACCTAATATGTAACAAAAAAACTAACCATCAGTGACCATGATCAATTTCCCTTTGATTACTCGCAATATTTTACCTCTTGGCCAACAGATTTTGTTAAAAAAATACTAAACAAAGTCATAATTATCCATTAATAATAATCTAACATGTTACAAAAAACAAAAATAGTTCCCAACCTTCCCCCAGTTCGCCCTCCTCTCCCTCCTCATCGTCTCGGTCGTCCTCATAGTCGAGCTCGTCCTTGAGCTGCATGGGGCCATCGTCCCCCCGACGTGGGGCCTCATGCAGGGCCCCCCGCAGCCCCTCTATCTCTTGCTCCCCAATCTCAACAATATCCTCCTCATTATCCTCGCCCTCCTCCCCATTCCAGGCTGGGGGAGACTTGATGGCAGCCTCCTCCCCTTCCTCAGGCTCTTCTTTCTTCAGCTGATAAATACATTGTACATTACATAAATACATTTAATTTAAATTTGATTATATTTTAAAATTAATTTAAAATACATTAGTACATAAATACATTTTAATTTAAATTTAATTTAAAATACATTACATAAATACATTTTAATTTAAATTTGATTATATTTTAAAATACATTACATAAATACATTTACAGTAAACAAATAGAGGACAATATAAATCTGGTATTAACAACAAGTCTTGATAAAAAATAATATAAAAAATTATATAGACTGTATTGTCATATTTTAAGCCATACTTAATATGAACAATTAACCTATTCCAGCCATTTCAAGTGATTGGAATAAACTAAATGGCAGAATTGCACAGTAAATATACCTAGTATGAAGAGATACGGAGGAAAAATCAGTTATATGGTGCCAAGTGGCTTTCCTATAACAATAACTGAATAGAACATCATTATGAATAAACTGTGCAGCGCTGCAGATTTTAACTTAAATTTCACTTCAACTTCTTATTCATCTTAGTCTCGTCTCGTCTCGGTATCGTCCCGGAATTCCTACGGAGGGCTGAAAATTGTCCCGGTATTTATTGCGAACCGGGACAGAGCCTGTTGTCTCGTCTTGTCTCGTCTCGGATTAAAAAAAATACCAAATGCAGGAGTCTAGGTAAGACTGGCCCACCTCTGGGGTAAGACTGACCCACCTCTGGGGTAAGACTGACCCACCTCTGGGGTAAGACTGACCCACCTCTGGGGTAAGACTGACCCACCTCTGGGGGTGTCGGGGGCCGGGCATCGACGGTCTCCTTGATGGACTGCAGTCTGTCCTCCATGGCGCGCAGGTTGGCCAGCGGGTGGAAGATGGCCCCCCCGCCTGGCATGGCTGCGCTGGCACACACGGATGAGGTGACGGCAGCTTGAGCAGCCGTCATGCCGGGCGGCAGCATGTCATCCTCGTCACTGTCACTGCTGCTGTCGTCCTCATCCGAGTTCTGCTCTCCACTCATCTGTGCCATGCCTGCGGTGGAATGCATTAATGCAATAAATGTTTTGAATTTCAATAATTTAGTCCAGTTTTTCAGGATTTTTATGCTTCAACAAAATTCAGTTTCAGTGAGAAGGAATTATGTTGAACTGAGAGATTGAATTTGTGACATATACTATACTAAATTACATGGATTTGGGAACACAGCCATTGAAGTTGGACATCTGTTGGAAAAAGCACCACCAGCACAGCTGGCTGTTGAGGAAGTGAAATGAATCTATTGAAAGGATTTGAAGCTGTATAAGAAAATGTACTTTTTGTACTTGGTCTTCATTTTTTCAAATTTATGAATGTGTATTGCATTAATGACCAGTATAAACATAAGCCAAGGGGTGACCAGGTTCAGACGAAGGTTGGTTGCTCTCATTGTCGGAGAGTTCATCGTTGCTGCTGTTTGAGTCTTCCGTTAAGTTGGCCATGAGTTCGGGTCATGAGCACCAAAACTTATCCTGATTTGTTTCTGTATCAGCTGGAAAAAAAATCAGTTGCCTGTCAACATGGAAATTAGCAAACATGATACATTATATAAAACCTAAATCAGTTCTGCCTCACTAACTGAGAAATAATTAAATTCTAGATTAGATCAGCTAAGACTGGGACAAGTTGTGGATAAAGGATTCAAGTTCACAACCTTATTTTGATTCCTAAAATGGAATCAAAATTTGTTTGTAGCACTGATGCCACATAATTCAGTTTAGATATGTATGTTGCTGATGCTAATTGATCTTAATTAAGTCACAAATTCTTCCAGTTTATGCTTAGAGTGAAATGCCTTTTCATTGCCAAAAAAAACTAAGTTTTTGGCCCTCCAATTAAGATGTACTTGCATCAATTAAAACAGAATTCTCTCAAAAAGATTTTATATCAAACTCTCATTCATCAAAGTAGAGATATGTTGTAATTTGGCAATGGCATTACCTGAAATTATCAATTAATGCTTCTGACAAAATATTAACTTATTCATAGGTCAGCATTTTAATTAATGAAGTAAATGCAGAGAATTCTTGTGGTGAGCTTGTTTTCCAATGTCAAGCAAACATAACACAAAGGTTAATGGTTCTAAGCAAAATGATCTCCAGGTTGCAGAAATTCAAATGAGTTGCATGAGAGAAATGTTTTCAAGATGGTCTCACTAACTCACTTTATTTCACAATAATAATTATAGAAGTCAACCCACCATACATTATGATTAATTAATAGAATCTATTACAAACATATATGCACAATGTCTGGTGCACCATGAATAATCTCATTCTGAGAATGAGATGCATCATGATCCATGTGTGGAAAAAACACATCACACATGAATTTCATTGGCAGCCTGGGGTGAAATACATCTATGTTTCAAGCCACAACGAGAGCTTTCCTGCCATCTTTGAGTGTGCGGCACAATGGCAGTGTGATTCCCACTAATGTATTACCTACTATCTAACTGTTAAAATATGGCATATCTGAGCACTGACTGAGCAGCTGGGCTGACAAGCACCAGATTGCAGAGATTTCAAATCTATCAAAAACTTGTTGTGTAGGAACCTAAAGATTTCATTGATAAATAGGAAAATTCAAATTTCAAGTTCAAAACTTGGCAGCAATGATTTTTATCTTTGGTCAGTCATCATGGCTTTCCTTAACAACATATATTCCATTTCAGTGTTAAAACTTTATGAAACTTTTAATTATGGAACTTTAATTACACATTTAACACGTTGACTACGTATTGGTACATATGCGTACCACAGCACAAAACGTATTTCTCCAGGACGTAGTGGTACATAATTCAGGTTGCCTAAAATTGGCCAAATCCGAGAACAAAAAAGGCCAAGAAAGGCCGATAATTCAATGTAAACTAGTTTATTTGTAGGTTCCGCTATAAAAATTCCATTTATTTTTTTTCAGTATTTAAAATTTAATTAGGAAGTACCCCTATCATAAATTTTAGCCGGCCAATGCAATTAAGAAAAACTAAATCACGGAATTTGTCCAGAAAAAATGACTGTCTGGCAACCCTGCTTAAATAAAAGTACAAAAAATTATATAATTGTACAAGATGAAGCAATCGTAGTCAACGTGTTAAAATAAGAGAAGCGCCATAGAAATGCTTGGCTTTTTTGGCTCTTTTACAGTCCAATATTCCAGTTTGGCAGTTGCATCACCTCCCCCGAGGTTCAAGATGTCATACCTAACTAAGGTTTTGTTTGACGCTTTGCATCAAGCTAGCAAGTTTGAATCTAATATTTCACCCTAATAATGGTGGAAACTGGAAAATTACTTGCTGACAATGTTAGCCTAGCCGCCCTAGCCGCCTAGCGGCCTACTCCTAGCCTATTCGAACAAGAAATCACTGGCCATTTAGGCCTATCAGTTATTGATTTTAATTCAAAACTCAGCACTTGTCAGCAGCAAATTAGTTACCGAGAAGAAAAAAGTCAACAACTTACAAAGCTAAGAGTCTACCGTGCTAATTTTGTTCAAATTTCCGGATACCCTAACGGCCTAGCCTAACCGTCTAACGGCCTAACCGCGCCATGATTGACTTTCAATAAGTAGGTAAGAAACTTAGTTGCATTTACTAATTCATTTGATAGGGAGCACTTTTGACTTTTGAGCAATGTAACTCGCATTTGAGTACCTATTTTGTTCAACCATAACAATAGATCTACGCATTTTGCTGTTAAACGAAAAAATAGGTACTCTGTAAACCCTGCGGCAAACAATTGCTGCAGTTTGCGGCTCCACGACGGCTTCTATTGCGTTGCACTCTTGAGCCGTGGCGACAGCCAATTTCTCTAATATTTACCTGCATATCAATAAATAATAGAAGTTTCGGTAATATTTTTGTAACATAATACATCATATTTTTGAAGCTAATACCCTATGAGACAAACTTAGAATTAACACAGCAGAGATAGACTCATAGCAACGGAGCGTACTCTGGCTCCGATGTTTGAAATAACACTGAATTTTCAAGCGCCGCATTTCTCACCGATGTTGCCATAAGGGCTTACGTAACTGCCTTTTTTTATTTAAAGCAGTTGTTCAGAGTTACTTACAGTCAGTATTGAATTTGAACGTAAACGTGTTCTTAGTGTATATTACTGACAAATAGAATAATGTATGTGCTGAAATCACATATATATTGCGATATTTGATAAGCGATATCGTTAGTGCTCAGCATTGCCGTACAGTCAGGAAATTTACTTAGTTTTCTGTAGTGACGCATAGAATAGAATAGAAGTGTCGGCGTTGAAGAAATAGGCCCATGGCCTGTTGCCGATTCTTGAATTTTTCGTGACTTGATTCAGAAGGGATCCGGCCTTTGGAACCCGGTCTTTCCATAACTGACGATTGATTGAGATAGCTGCTGGACTTATTGCCTGGTCCGTAATTTGCTAGGCATTTTAAGACTGAACATATGCTCCTGCATAGCTTCGTACCGAATCGACACTTTAGCGAACTCAAGCGCGAGCTCAAGAGGCAAACCCATGGTTGAACTATATAAGGTTGACCCACGAGAAGTTCCGCCTTTCAGTTCAGCTTTCTTGTTACGTCACGTAGATCGAAAAACGTAAACAAACCCGTCATTCGCATGACGGATTGGTTGACTGGTTTGAACGCATTTCGGAGATTGGTTAACGCCCGTGACGTCATTGAGATCAGTGACGTCATAGGTGAAAAACAAGCTCCATCCGCGAAAATGAGCTTCTTATGGGTCAACCTTATACTAGTTCAACCATGAGGCAAACCTAACTTCACCTTCAACTTACCCAGTCATAAATCCATAAATACCGAACAGATTTCTTTCAAATTTGAAATAAAAGTAAATAATATTAGTAATTCACGGACAGAGCTAAAGTGTCGATTCGGTTAGCTTCGTCTAGTCTGTTCTTGAAGGCGTTCATACTCGCACTCGGAGCGTCAACGATGCTATCAGGGAGGCTGTTCCACATGTCGGTGACTCGAAGCGAGAAGAAATGTTGTCGCATGGATGTGTTCCAACGCAAATCTATTTATCCACCAATTAAACGAGCCATATGAGAACGAGTTGCATGCAGTAGCCTAATATGGGCTTGTTGTTTCGAGTAGCCATTTCAGAATACATTTATCTTATTTGATGCTATATTTATTCTAGGATTTTGAACTAATTTAAATGAGTGCGTCAATTATTTTGGATGTATATCTGAGTAAGTTTCAAACCCAGTCAATATAAAATTGTTCCATTTATTAAGCAGCTACTTTGGCCACACCCCGATATACATTTGACTATCGTAACCTAGCTCTTTTAAAATTGGCGTGCACTTATTTCAATGCCACACCCAATCTACATTTCTCTGCAAGTTTTCGTGGTAATAAACTTTAAGTGATCCACAGTACACTGTCTGAGGCGTAAGTTGTGTACTGTGGCCAATATTAGTTTGAGATGGCAGAATTTGTTGATTTATACGCGTGCGATTAACGACCAGAGAATAAATTGATTTAAATTATCAAAGAGTCGGACAATTCTTCAGATGACGCTGGTAGGTCGAAAGGCATATATCAAGAAGTAGTTTTAGTTTATTAACGACGTTCCGTGCACACTCGTGCACACTCGTGCACACTCGTGCACACTCGTGCACTCGAAACGTCGTTAATAAACTAAAACTACTTCTTGATATATGCCTTTCGACCTACCAGCGTCATCTGAAGAATTGTCCGACTCTTTGATAATTTAAATCAATTTATTCTCTGGTCGTTAATCGCACGCGTATAAATGTGGCCAATATGTACACTTTTGTTCAACACTTGCATGATTCTACCGGCGTTCAACACTAAATTATTGCTTCCTTTGATGTAAGCAATGTATTCAATAATATTTTTCTTATGGTAATAAGCACTTTACTTCATAGGTTACAATGCCTGATATAACGTGAATTCAACTTTCGAACTGAAATAATTCTGAAGAATATGAATTGGCTAGCCTCGATACAAGCAACCTTTCTCTGCCCATACCTCTCCTGTGGGCTTTCCTTCTACTGTCTGAATTTGAAATCTTAAAAAAAGTAATAGGTATTAGGAACAATAAGGTTTCTCTATTTCTATAAATAACTGAATATAACGGTCGTTATCCGACTCACGTGTGTTCCAAAATTCGTCATTCACTTGTTCGGGCACAAACTTCTCGCGCTTTTGTTAATTTCGTTTACGTCTGAGCTCAATGGCGGTTTCAGCGTTTATTATGCCGTAGGCCTGTTGCCGATTCTTAACATCGCAGAACATTTACAGTATTTTGCGGTTTCGAACTCGCAACTCACTGCAACAATTCTGCTGTGCTTAACCGCCCGGCCTCCTCGCGGATTCTGACCAGAAACTGGCGCACAGAGCTGGGATCGAACCCGCGCCTCTCTGCTGCAGTCTTGCGTACTCTGAACTGTAACCACTGGGCCACCCTTATGTATCATGGCGGTGTATCAAACTCTGATTTACTCGACAGTAGAATTATCGCAACAATCGTATATTATTAACTAAACACAAGTTATTGTCCGTAGATTTTCTTTTACTTTATTGCAATGCTATTCCTCTGGACTGCGGGCAATAGGGCGGTACGTGTAGTCTATTTATAAAGGAAAACAATACTCGGTTAAACGAAATTTTTCATTTGTTGGCGTAATTGAGCGCTTATGGGGTAATTTTACGTAAGAATTACCTTGGAGAATGAGCGGCATTTATTCAATATTTAGTAAAAGCCTGCTTAATTCGAAGTCCCATAAATGGAGTTGCTTCAAGTTACGAAGTCGTTTCGGTCTAAACTAAATACAGTATATATGGATTATAAAACCCAAGCCCAACCTTGCTGCCAAGCCTCTCGCGGGAACAATTAAACAAAATATCCAATAATGAAACTGTTATGAGAAGAATAAAAACTGCAGCAAGACAGTGCATGGTTTAAATGAACAAAAAGTGCAACACGACTGTGCTTCAATTAAACAAAAATCACAGCATAACTGGGCATAGTTTAAAAGATTGAAAATTGAAAAGCTACTTTAATTGAAAAGGGAAAATATGACTGCTCTACGATTGCCCCTGAGAATTCCAGCAACGGCACGACGATGTTTGGTCCATGAGTGACAGACTTTCTACTTGTATACAGACGAAAAGGTTAGTTCTGTGCTTGTTTAACATTCTTTATCTGAAAATGATTTAAATTAAATTTACGTATACTGAGGGAATTAGAAGAGTTTGTAATATTTGGATCCAGAGAGGGATTGACATCGTTACCTAAAGAGGTCACATTTTAGTCACTTTAAGTTACAATGTACTTAGATTGAATGAGAAAATATGTTATCAGAACTATAAGTGCAGCACAACTGCTCCTTAATTAATAGAAATGAAACTTTAAACGACAGATATTCAATTAAGAGAACATTAACATCAATGCAATGTACTGCACTAGCATCAACTTGCATCGCTGCCCACAAAGTTTGCCTGAACTCCAAAGACCATCTGAGGTCTCTGTGGCGCCTCTGCCAGAGTCTCCGCATGCTCTGGGCCGTACACAACCAGAGACGTGATGCCCGAGAGCATCGTCACGGCGACGATGTAGTGGAAGGGCAAGCCTGGGTACCCAGTGATGCCCCGGGGCGCCCCTGGGCACCGCCACGAGGTTATGGGCACCCCCGAGAAGTTGTGAGGAAGGCAGGGCTTGGAACAGCCGTTGCTGATGAGGCGTCGAGAAGACCAATGGCATTTCGGGATTAAGTTCCATGACCTCATCGATGACATCCCGGATGAATTCGTTGACGAAATTAATAATTTCGTGCGTATTTCGTTGGAAGTCTTGCACGTCGCAGTAGACATGAGAGCCAATGCCGTCCAGCCTGCATGCCGTACAAACTTTAATGTTGTGACTGCGACAAAAGCCGTTCGTAATTTTCAGACGATGCACGGGACATTCGTCGGTAACTTGGTTGGGGTTCAAGCAGCTGTGGCGGTCCTGACACCGGATGCACACATCGTATCTGCAGCCCATGCAGTTGTTGACGTCAGCATTTGATGAACAAACAATGCAACGAGTTGAACTATTAATATCACCCGTGGCCAGCCTCGCGGCCACATGATTATGGTCACGATTGTCCGCCATGTGGTCAACATGTCCTTCGAGATCCGACATATCCACATCAGGATAGTAATGTTGATCCTGCCGCTGATCCTGCCGTGCAGGATTTATTTCATTCCTGCAGCCATACTCCAGAGGAGCGCCGGCCATAACACTGCCCGTCCGAGAGTCCCAAGGATCAATAGGATACGAGCTTCGTGTGTAGGATCGTAGGATACGAGCACGTATGTGCGGGTAGGAAGTATCGTAAGGACACGTAGGACACGTGTGCGTGTCACCACAAGCTCCATGTGTGTTGTGGAGTTCGTTCATCTCACGGAACATTAAAGGGCTGTTCCCTCGGGGGGAAACTTGTCCCTCTGAAGACTCGGTCTCCCACTGATAATCAGCGCCTGAACCTGCGCCTGAGGANCTGACCCACCTCTGGGGTAAGACTGACCCACCTCTGGGGTAAGACTGACCCACCTCTGGGGTAAGACTGACCCACCTCTGGGGTAAGACTGACCCACCTCTGGGGGTGTCGGGGGCCGGGCATCGACGGTCTCCTTGATGGACTGCAGTCTGTCCTCCATGGCGCGCAGGTTGGCCAGCGGGTGGAAGATGGCCCCCCCGCCTGGCATGGCTGCGCTGGCACACACGGATGAGGTGACGGCAGCTTGAGCAGCCGTCATGCCGGGTGGCAGCATGTCATCCTCGTCGCTGTCACTGCTGCTGTCGTCCTCATCCGAGTTCTGCTCTCCACTCATCTGTGCCATGCCTGCGGTGGAATGCATTAATGCAATAAATGTTTTGAATTATGATAATTTAGTCGTTTTCCATTATTTTCATGCATCAATGAAATTCAGGTTCAGTAGGAAGGAATTGTGTTGATCAGGGAGATTGAATTGGTGGCAGATACTATATTAAGATACATGGATTTGGGAAGTGGGAACTGAGCCGTTGAAGATAGATATCTGTTGGAAAAAGCACCACCAGCACAGCTGGCTGTTGAGGAAGTGAAATGAATCTATTGAAAGGATTTGAAGCTGTATAAGAAAATGTACTTTTTGTACTTGGTCTTCATTTTTTCAAATTTATGAATGTGTATTGCATTAATGACCAGTATAAACATAAGACTACAGGTCAGCAACTACCAATTCCAATTCAAACCACTACCCACACTAGCCTAAACTGCCACTGACAGGCTGCTGAAGGAAGCGAGATGAACCTCGGCTGAAAAGTAGTAGTATAATGGTTTGCTAGTGCTTCAGCTATCCAGCAATTTTGCACAGAGGTCATAATATAACATCACCAGCATGGCAGAAAGTCTCAGTTATTCAAAATCTCCAACCACAAGGGGCGGAAAGTCTAAATTGCCCTGCTGCAGCTGGCTTGACAGAAGCATTAGCATCTCAAAGAGACAAAGTGACAAGGAGGGACAGGTGAAAAGCAACAGAAACCAAGACACTCAAACAAGAGGTCGCTTACACAGGACGTCAGCTGCCCGTACAAGAGAGACATATAAGGGAAATGTTAGGAATCCCCACTACTGCGACCTGCAGTCAGACACCAAGAGCTCAGCAGTGGGGCGCTCAGGAACAATCAATCCCCTTAGGAGCGCAAAATCCCATAGGACTTCTGACATGCACAGACACTCATCCACTATGCAGAGGGTGGATGCAGCGTCGCCAATATATGGATTTTTAAGCCCAAAGCATCGCCGGCCATTTTAAAGATGCGTCGCCGGGTAAGTTTTAATGAAAAGCCATTTATGCTGAGTAATGACGAACTATTTACAAGCCACAAACTTAGTTACAAGGTTGCATGCACCGTCGCCAATATATGGGTTTTTAAGCCCTAAGCGTTGCCGGGTAATTTTAAGATGCGTCGCCGGGTAAGTTTTAATGAAAAGCCATTTACGCTGAGTAATGAAAAACTATTTACAAGCCACGAACTTATTTACAAGGTTGCATGCACGGGTTACCCCAAATAACTAATTTTACCCTAAAAACAGTCCAATGTACAGCAAGTGTCAACTGAAAATGTGATAATGCAGTCTGACCACTCTAATGTGACCGCAACTAGGGTAAACGTGGTATATTCCAACATCGTGGGTAATTCCGTCACCTCTCTAGTTTTTCCTTTATATTACTTTGTTTTACTTCCATGCGTTTGTTGATGGTTGAAATGGTGACGTCATACATTTGTGCATTGAACTACTGCCAAAACACTAGGTCTTGGCCATCTAGCGGGAA
>NW_025931777.1:60667-145372 GCF_000764305.2 Hyalella azteca | reverse complement strand
GCCACACACAGTGTCGGAATATAGGGATTTGGTAGGTTTGCATTCTAAAGGCTTTTAAATAAATATGGCAACATTTTGTGACGTTTCATCATTGCTGGCGCGTAGTACGGTGTTTTGCGAGTCACATGAAGTAAACAGAACTCAAGTAACGCATACGGTTATTTTTTTTATAGTTTTTCATTTCTTGATGCGTCCTTAATGTGTCGGAATATACCACGTTTACCCTATGTAATTTTTATTTTTGGAACATATTCATTACAAAATTTGTCTATACAGATAGACGACTAGTGATGTATTGGAAGGAAGAGTCGCCAACTTTTTATCGGTTTTCGAACCACACGCAAGCGAGTTAGAGGAAGTGCAGCTGTCCGGATGTCCACAGTTTCTGACAAGCTCAGTGTAAGAGTATCAATTGTCACTTCGGTGGAAGGTGGTAAATTTTTCGATACATTTTCTTTTGTTAACATGATAATATATTACCTAGCTAGCTATACAGAATTCCATACAGTCGCTGGCCCACCCCTTTTGTTCATTAAATGCGCAGCTATCTTTTGTTTGGGAAAGTGCTAGCATGCTGGGGCCCTAGTATGGAATATATCTACTTGGTGAGCCGCGACTGAATTTTTTGAGCCGTGGTTTTATGGATTTGCCAGCCGTGATTCCATTTCTACGAGCTTGGCACATTTAGCCAATTATTATCAAACAACATTAAAAAAAAAAATTTTAGCAAAAAATTTAAGAAAAATTTTGTCTAAAACCTATTCTAGATTGCTGAACAAAGATTGTTAGGTGTTTGTTCACAACTTCACACTCGCTTACCTACTCTGTTTAGAGTACCTCTGTTTAATTAGTCTCTGTTTTACCTCTGTTTACTAGTCAGTTACTGACCAAAGTTAGTCAGTAGTCACTAGTGTTTAAATTACGTGTACGTCTGGAATACAATTTCATAATTGGTTGAAAATTTGAAGGCTCATTAAACTACAATATAGCTACCTAGTAAGACAGAGAGAATGATTCCCTGAACAAAAATTACAAAATCAAATACTGGAAATAGTTTCAGTAACTTTTAGTTTTACTCCTTCAGATAGTACTAAAATTAAAAACCTGTTATTGTTGCTTTTGTTGGACAAATATGCTTAGATAATTTCTACATTTCGTTGCAAGTAATAGTTTGCTTTGTGTCTGGAAATACTGAAAAGTGATACAATCAAATTATTCAAACGCAAAAAACTGTTGATATTTCGAACTTGAAGTTTCCTCATATTCATACAACTGTATTGAAAAAC
Source organism: Hyalella azteca (assembly GCF_000764305.2). NCBI lineage: Eukaryota > Metazoa > Arthropoda > Malacostraca > Amphipoda > Hyalellidae > Hyalella > Hyalella azteca. The sequence continues at coordinate 144,086 of NW_025931777.1, read as the reverse complement.
TTCTTGTCTGTTCGTGTTTTCGCGCGCCGTCGTTGGAAAGGTCACGTCTGAGTAAAAGAATAGTATTCCTTTTAACATAATCTATATGGACTTGAAATTTCATGACGTTCAAGCAAATGATTACGTTTTTCCTTGAGCTAAACGATTTAAGGTAAGATACACGTCAAAGAACATGTGATCGATAAATAGATGTAATAGTCACTGTGAATTAATTATGTTTAGATAATGGGCGCTGAGGTAATTTTGGATTAGATTTTAGATTGGATTTATATTTTCCATGCAGTCTGGTAGTGCTTGCAAATGTCAATTAATCGCAAAGAAGTGATTGTAACACATAATTAAATGCAAAATAGACAATGTGTTAATGAGAACACTTCCCAAAGCAGGTGCGCCAATGCGTATTACAATGTTCAGGCGAATTATCTCGCAAATAAGCTTTCATGATTCAACATGGACTAGGTCATAATTCACTGCAATGGAAGTAATTGGACAGGTGAACCACCAACATATGATAAGACGCTTCTGCAATCGCGGTCATATCTCTTATGCGTAGACAATGAAAACGAAACACACGAAGTCACATATTCAAATGAAAAGAGCATACTAACATGCAGATATGTACCAAATCGACACTTCTACGAACTCTATCGGCATGAACAAGTTGAAAGTACAGAAAATGCCTAGTATATTCACTACCTATTCAACGAAATGTTTCTGATTTTCCTATCATCAGATCAAAAATTTAGAGAAGCCAAATGCAATCAATCGATATAAGCCATAATTATACGAAATATCGAAATCTTAGAAATATGAAGGATAGGACCAAGAAACATGAAAACCTACGAGTGCATAACTGTTGTAACGCAAAACTTTCATTTGCTTGTCCCTGTAAATGTCTTCAATGATCTGAATAATCGTTGGTGTCAACATTCTCACCGAGATTTCACCCTGACCCTGCTGCTGCCCATGCTGCCGGGAGCGCAGCCGTGGGTAACAAAATTGACTCGTAAACAGGCCCTGGGCCCAACGCCAACCATCAGCATGCAATATCTACACATAGCTTCAGATCAATGAGCTGTGTGTAACTCCGGCTAACAGTAAATCCGCTTTGCACAACACAGCCACTGCTTTACAGCGCAGGAGCACAACAGGCTACTTATATCTAATAATCAATTCCCTTCCTCTTTTTTGTCACATGTGGCTATAAAACCCTACCGCAACAGGCGCAGGTTACTGAGGTTAGGTTAGGTTACGTTAGGAGTAGCCTGTTGCGCTCCGGTGCTGTTAAACAGTGCCTGTGACTGAACGGCGCTGTTGTGGTGGGCGCTATGTGTCGATAGCCGTGAAGATGCCCGGCTGCGTTACGCTCGGAGAGGTATATGGAGCGCACTGGTGACTTGGGCTATGCTGACCTCTAGCTATCCACCCCAAATTCAAAAGTATGCCTTCAATAACTATAAGAGCTGTCAAAGCTAAATAAATTATGAAATAATATATTTTGACTCCAAATGAATATATTCCAAGTTTTGAACATTCTGTTTTTGCGGAATGAGAATGGTAGGTCTTAAATTTCATTAGCTCAGCGCGAATAAGCAGGAAGTTGAGGTTGTGACGTGAGTGTGTATGTGTTCTCTGCATTATTGCATATTACTTCGTTTCTTAAAGACATCTGGTGCGACCGTTATTTAATTTTCCTTACTGATTAGCGTCTGGCATAATAAAAAGAATTTAAATACTTGAATACTTTTGAAAGAAACGAAATAATGGAAAGAAAAGCTAAGTTATCAAAAGGAATACTTGAACTTAAGGCAAGTGTTTATCATGTAATCATGTTTTAAAAAAATGGATCATTCTTGATTCAGTTCTAGGACCAGGGAGCTTTTTGTTCATGCAGAGCAGTTTTGTTTAAAAAAAACTGATATTAAAAAATTAATGTACCCAAAAATGGAGGACTTATAGAGCACTAGGTAGACCTATATTTTTAAAATTTAAGCCTAGGAAATCCATAACTGCCATGCTGGAAAACTAAGAGATTGATCCTAAAATTCTGGTGGAAAACATTTTTTAATAATGTTTTGAGATTTTTTTTTGAAAAATTGCAGTTCTCCTTATGTATAGTTGAGACTTCTTTTGTGTACTGTTAACTGTTGGGGTTAGAAAACAATTAGGCATGTATTGGCCTAAGCAGAAAATTGGGCAGAAACAACCTATGAATCTGACTAAATTGCATTTGAATCTGGCTAATTTCACCCATTCCTTGAGCTTTTTTCTAATTTCTTCAGTAAAAAATGAGAAAAGTTGCCTATTTATAACTTTACTGGTATTTTTTGAAAATCATCCTGAAAAAATTATTTTTACCTGCAATTAGGTATAGGAGAATTTTGCCTATCATTCCTAAATGATATATGGGTTGTTCCTATGCCATTCTGCAAAATTTGTTGTAAGCTACCCATGAATGTGACAAAAATGCCCAAGCCTATGGAAAATTTGATTAATTTTTTAAAAATTCATAAAAAATTATGGCCTCATTTTACAGAAAAATAAAAATTTACAGAATTTATTTTACACTACTCATTTTACAGAAATTTTTACCTGCACTGTGCACATATCATTAATAAAAATTGCAAATGAAATGATCTTGCCCATGATTTTTGGCAAATTCTGTCTGATATTCCCAATTAGTTTGGATGCAACCTTTTGGAAAATCAGGCAGAGATTACCTGTAATTAAAATGAAAATGGCTGTGCTTGCAGCCAATTTCACCCTTTTAATGGCCCTTGCCTGATTACTTCCCCATTAATTAGAAAAATGTCACATTTCTGCCCAATATTTAAGATTGGCAATGCAATTCCTCAGTTTGATTGCACACTAGGCTGCATTGACATCAAAGTCACTTTCATGCAAAAATTTTTAAATCTTATTATTGAAATCAAGAAGATGTAATAATAATTGCTATACAAATATACAAAGTGTTCTGATAATTTCATCTAAATATTGATTGGTGCTCTAGGCTCTTGAACAAAATTCCTGTACATTATAAAAAACCTCATTAGCCATTAATATTCAGGATTTGGTAAATAATTAGTGTATTTTTCCAGTTCATGAAGAAAAGTAAAGAGAAGTTTGAAAAAGAAGCTGAAGAGGAAGAACGTGAACAGCTTTATGGGGATCAACTGGGCACTCTTCATACAGGAGCGTAAGTCTAAAATTTTGTTCATTGATTCATCTTGCACTGGAACTCACAAATTCTGAGTTGAAATAACTTTAACATTAGAGCTCTGATATATTTACAACTACTGCACTTAAGTCCTTTATTTAACTGTGCATTTAATAACTTTTTTTACAGACACTACGTATCAATGGTGCCTTCACACTATGACTGCAATGAGTACCTGCCATGTCGCCTTTCTTTTGGAGGCTTTGATCCAGAGATAGAGAAAATTAATGCCTCTAAAATGAAAGGAGTATATGCTCCTTTGAGGTATGAATTTGGATAATTCATGGAAAAGTTTAATAGAGCTTTAATATCAACTGATAGTTGTTGAAAATGGTTCTAATGTGAGTTTAAATTTTGGTTTTATTTAAAGATTTTTATGACAAATGTGCTTCTATGAAAATAATAAACTGTCTGTGCAGCCCCTCAGGGAAGTTTTCTGCTGTGTGTCAATACTTGTGAGAAGTCCTATTGGATATCATGTTCCTATAAAATGGTTCTAATGTGAGTTTAAATTTTGGTTTTATTTAAAGATTTTTATGACAAATGTGCTTCTATGAAAATAATAAACTGTCTGTGCAGCCCATCGGGGAAGTTTTCTGCTGTGTGTCAATACTTGTGAGAAGTCCTATTGGATATCATGTTCCTAAGGACATTGTTCCTGAGTGTCCCACTTAGCAGCACCGTCAACTGGGGTGACTGTGGCCGCGTTTTTTATTTAACGGGATCATAAACGCAGGGTCGTAAACGAGTTCATAAACGCCAGTGACTCTGGCCATCGTTTATGACCCCGCTTTTGTTTGCACAACAAAAAAATAAACGCGGCCGAAGTCACCCCAGTTGACGGTACCTGACTGTAGTGTGGTCATAGTTGTGGCAGTAAGTTTGTGTGTAGGCAGGATTCCTTGAATTTCTCTTGTCTACCTAAGAAACCTCTGATACGAGGGTGTGTTACTTTTCACATGCTACCTCCTAGTTATTTCTTCTCTTTGAGATGCTAATGCTGCTTCAGCAGCCTGACCTCTAGACCTGATCCATGTGGGTCATGAACAATTTTTTTTAACTGAGACCTGCCACTTTGATATTTATTCACTTCTTCTGGTGTGAGATGGCTGAGAAATTTGAAGCACTAGTAAATTATTTGGCAATTAAACTAAACTACATCCATGCGGGATGACTAAATTGAATTCATTTTACTCATTTTACAGTTTTAATAAAATGGAAAGAATAATCTTTCCCATTTGGTGTGATGTATATACATATGTGACAATAAGCAATATTCCAGGACTAACAGTGCAATGTGAGGGTTCTCATAGTTGAATTATTTTATTAGATGGTCACCACTAGAGCTATAGTTTTAATTTTTTCATACTTGATTGAGTATTTTTATATTTTGACTTGTGATGAGAATTAGACTATTTTCATTTCTTTCTAAAAAATACTGATGGATGGTTTCTCGTTTACAGACAAGCACCTTCCAAGCCACAAGAAGACGGCATGGAGGTAGACGTTTCAGCCGAAAAGGCTTATGAACACATGAACACTAGTCTCGGTGACCAACAACCTAAGAATTTTGTGCACAAAAACTCAAAAGCCCACAGATTTGAGCCAAAGAAGAACAATGATCAGTTTGGAGGTGGCAAAAGAGGGAAGTTCAACAATAATAATCGCCACAGAGGACGTGGAGGCTCGCAAAATTTCCGAGGACGCGGAGGTCATGATAGGAGCTGCTCAAACGATCGCGCATCTTCCAGTTCATCCAATAACAAAAGGAAATTTGATGATAATGGCGACAGCAAGCCACCTAAAATGAAGTTCTTAAAACCCTCTTAGAGTTCAAATAAATTCTAGTGGAAATGTACGTGTTTTGTCCCGGCGTTAAATACATGTATGAATATATGATTGAGTAACATTAAGTCCGGATAAATCATAAATCAGCAGACAAAAGAGGTGTTGAATAGATAATATTTTTATGCCAGCTTTTCCGACATCGCATAAAACCAGTACTAACATACATGTAGCATACGTTTTACCATTTGTAAATCGGTCTTTACCGAAACGATGTATGGTTTATTATCTACTGGAAAATGTGCAATTATTAGGGCGATCAATTACAGTGAAAACTCTTCTTATAACATACATTAACGCTAATATGTTCTAATCTGCACACATTCTGCGAGTAAAATTTCCAAATTTTGATTTGGAACGAGCACAAAAATGTGACTCGCCACGTCATTTTTTGCTCAGGCTCCAGGCCTTTTTAAATTGTATTCTATGCATTGGCTACTGCTCCTATTTTTGAAAATTAGCAATTCTAATAAATCTGTTTGAAATCACATGAAGAGGGGCAAAATCGCTGACGTGACCTGACTCGACAATTTTCTAATTCAATAATTAATTAAACTACACATGCACTAACTCTAAAATTAAATATGTAAACCTAAGAATTCCATGCCATAGGATGTGCGTTATTATCCACAGTCTAAAAATTCAGTTCTCAGTTTCATTATTTTGACGCGTATTTTCATTGTTCTCAGCAACGCTCACTTTGAAGCACCACAACTGCATGCGATGCACGCCTCAGTGTTCTTGCAGCGCTCGGTAAAATTTCAGCACTGTAGGATTTGCTTTAATGCACGATGGGGAAAAGTCGAGCACACGCAGTCCAGCGAGGTTACGAGCTCTGGAGAGCGCTACGTAAGCCTGGCCCGCCTCAAAAACTCGCGAGAGCGACATTTCGACGAGATCCAGGGTCATGCCCTGTGGAGGAAGGAAACATTACCTTTCTAATACCACTTTATGAATAAAATAAAAATCACGAAATGAAAATCCAACATTGAATTAAATCATCGACAATTAATTAAATCATTGAAGCAACTATTACCTGCACTCAATGCCGTGTTATGCAAACCAATATAATCTTGCCATGCCAAGAATTTGAGCGCTCTACGAAAATCAATTTGGTCATGCAAAGTTCTTTAAATTCGTGTATACGTATATCTTGAAACGACGGTTATTGGAGAGCAGGACTTAAACGACTGTAATTGTAACTACATTACTACTATGCCACTATTTGAATTAACACGTTGACTCCGAAGTGGTACATATGTGTACCACGAAATGTATTTTTCCAGGAGGTAGTGGTACATAATTCAGGTTGCCTTAAATTGGCCAAATCCAAGAACAAAAAAGGCCGATAACTCAATATTTACTAGTTTATTTGTACGTTCTGCTATAAAAATTCCATTTATTTTCTTCTTGCAGTATTTAAAATTTAATTAGGAAGTACCTCTATCATTAATTTTAGCCGGCCAACGCTATTGAGAAAAACTAAATCATGGAATTTGTCCGAAAAAAATGACCGTCTGGCAACCCTGCTTAAAAACAGTACAAAAATGAAATAATAGTACAAGATGAAGCAATCGTAGTCAACGTGTTAAGATTGCGCAGCTATTAACCTAATGTTATTTACGCAACGCCTGCGAGCGTTTGCAGACAGGAAAAAAACTTTCCCAATGATGAATGGGATAGTTAAATTGAAATCATAGCTCATATTTTAAGATAGAAATTGGTTAGCAAGCGACCTTCACGGTGCAATCACCTGTGATTTATGAATGGAGAAGGCCCAAGCGAGCTTGAGAGGCAGTTGTCTCCTGGTGACATGCAAGCTGCCGCCCCCGCCTCGTACCTGCCAGCGCTCCTCGCCAACTTCACGTCGCACACCGCACGCAAACTTCACCACAGGAAACCCTGGGCAGCCGTGACCAGACGTAATTGATCAGGATCCGTACTTCTAGAGATAGTAAGGAGTTTGTAGCCCTGTCAGCCAATCATTGACGGCTTCTTAGGTTGATGATAAAACTGCTTCTCAATTGAGTAGATCGTAATTTCGATGATAGTTAAGATGCTTATACACGGGGACAGTAGTGGCGGCCAGTAAAAACTTCAAATGCTGAAACTAATTATAATACTACTGGCCTGGAGTAAAGGTTTACTGGGTTCTTCCGCCGCAAGTAGCGCCTGTAGGCCAATAGCACTGCAAATAGTGGTAGTTAGTTTGAAATTTTTTTAAAGTGGAGTGCCGCTACGTAGGTACCGTTTAAACTGTCGAATGTTGTTTATACTTTCCTCATCAACAAGCGCTGTACGATAGATTTTAAGGCACAGATTAAATTGGTAAATAAATATTGAAATAGAATAGATAAGTTTCAAGCAAGGGTGGCGGTATGATGATGGATTTACAGATTCAAAAATATTCATTTCGTAGTAAGCATGAGAAGTAATATAATATTTGAAAACTGAAGTTTACAAGGATAAGTAAATTATTTTGATAAATATTTAAAAAAAATTTGACACATCATAGGAAATTGGTGCTTCTGAAAAATTTTCGTAAGTTTTCTTTTGATGCAAATACGTTGAATTTGAATGCTTCTCACTTAACACCATTTGCAGGCAAGTTAAACTTTTATGCTATACATTGATTTGAATTTTAAATTTATCCTAATGGTGAAGCAAACAGAAGAAATGCAGCTTACCACTAGCAGCAAAGCTCTGCACGATGCCCCGTGATCCGTTCACTAAGCCCTCTGCTACTGACAAATTCTTCAGGAGCATCACTTGAGCACCCACCTCAACAGATACAAAATGACGGCTAATGTTTCATGATAGATAATCAAAATAGTATATGATCGACACTTAAAATTATAATATGCAAGAATAAACCATAGAGAGTTTAAAAAGCAATCAGATTTTTGTCGCTTATTCATGTTAATTCGTCGAATAATTTATCTATTTATAACAATTACCAAGACAGTCAGTGTTAAGTTTATTTCACCAGCTATTGTCCAAGAAGTATAGATATAATTAATAATGAATTAGAGCAAAGAACAACATTGGCCATATCTATAAATCACGAAAAGTATTTTTATGCCTAGTCTGGAACAAAGCATCATATTCCATGTACGGTCCAAGAAGCATTTACATTACTGCTGAATAATTCGAGAAAAAATTCATCATTTGAAATATTTATAGACCACGGTTATAATTGTTAATGGACGTCAAGCATCGCACAGAAACCCCCAGTGTCGGTGGCGCTAAACCCATACTAAATAACCCTATCAATAGTTCAATAATACAACTGTTTATTACCATTGTGGATATAAACATCATATTCCATAATACCTTGAGTTGGAGCAATTTAGGGACGGGAGTCTGGATGTCAAGCATCTTAGTGTAACCCTCAGTGTCGGTGGCGGTGAATAGTTTGGTTTGGCCGGGGAGCTGTTCAAGGTGTCGCTTGTTGATATGCGACACATCCTCTTTGTGGGTACACAGTTTGGTAGCCAGGATGCCGTCCCGACTCAGCTTGTTCTCGGCAGTGTTTCGCAGCAGTGCTGCGTGCGTCTCGCTGCATCTAAACAGGCATGTGCATTAGAAGATATTTGGAGCAAGTCTATTCATAACAATGCAAGATCATTTTTTATGTTGTCTAGAAGTTACTCACAAACAAACATGTGCATTAAGCGGATCGTCTACCCTCAAAATCGGAAATTTTGGCTTTTCCGTTTTCTTGACTCATTGTGTAGCTGCTGAAAAGGCGTGTCTAACGCAGTTAACCGCATTTATGTGCGTGCTATAGTGTTTGCGTTAGAAAATTTTAAAAATATATAGAATGAACATTTTTTAACAATACGTACACAGATTTCTTTGAATTAAATCTGTATATAAAGATCATTACTCTCGTTAATTACAAAGTGTTTGCACTCGTTTGAAAGCTACAAACTGGAAGAACTGAGAAAAACGCGCATAAAATAAAAAACGAAGAGGAAAATAAACAATCGGGGCTCTACAGTCGCTAGTATTGTTGTTACGAATCGAATGCTATGTGTTTCGACATTGTAGTATGTGATTTGCAACAGTTTTTTAGAGTACTTTTTTTTGAGTACCATACCCCTTTTTTACAGTTTTCTATTTATTTTACGTTTTTTTTAATTTTTTCTAAAAATGTTCACGAACAAAAAGGTCTTAGATTCCTGTTTTACATATGTGTACAAAGTTTCAAAACGATCCGTCAGTAAACAAAAAAGTTTTTTTGTATGGTAGACGATCCCCTTGAAAATTTTAAGGGAGTCAATTTATTACAAAGCAAATAAAATTTTTCTGTTGAATGTTTACTTATACTAACAGTCTCATCCTGTTGAATAGTTACTAATAATTAATGTTTGCTTATACCCACCGCCCCATCCTGATGAATTTTGACTAAGATTCACCGTCCCAATCTGTTGAATGCTTACTTACAATAAATGTTTACATATATTCACCGTCTCATTCTGTTGAATGTTCACTTATACTTACCTTCCAAACCTGTTCAATTATTACTTTAAAATACTATACTATAAATTATAATTATACTATAAAATAAATGTTTACTTATACTCACCGTCCAGACCAGTCAAATTATTACTTGAAAATACTATACTATAAATTATAATTATACTATAAATTACTATTAAATTATTTATAAAATAAATGTTTACATATACCCAGTCACCGTGCTATACTGTTTACTTATACTCACCGTCCAAACCTGTTGAATGATTGCTTATAACGAATCTTTACTCATACTAACCTTCCCATCCTGATTTCCTGGAGCAGATCAATAAAGACTTGGTCGTCTTGACGCCTCACAGCAGTGAGCTCAATGGTGCGTTGAATGGAGCTCCGCCAGGCGCTCGTTTGGAAGGAAAATGTGGCGGTGTTTGTACGAGAGACCGGCGGCAGCTGCAGGAAGTCCCCACACACGATCAACTGGATGCCGCCGAAGGGCTTGTCTGAATTCCGGACCGCCCGGGCAACGGCCTCCAGTTTCTGAGAGATTGATTGATTACTGAAGGATTATTTGGAATAAATGATCAATGAAGGGTTATTTGGAATTAATGAGTAATGAAGGATTATTTGGAATGAATGATTAATGAAGGATTATTTGGAATGAATGAATTAGTTCAGTGGCCGTAGTTGCTAGCGCTTCAGGTCGAGCTATCTCGCGCCGAAAGTCACATCGGACATTACTGGCTAGGGGTAGATTACATCACTTGTGTTTGGTGTTTAATGAAGGATTATTTGGAATGACTGATTAATGAAGGATTATTTGGAATGACTGATAAATGAAGGATTATTTGGAATGACTGATTAATGAAGGATTATTTAGAATGACTGATTAATGAAGGATTATTTGGAATGACTGATTAATGAAGGATTATTTGGAATGAATGATTAATGACGGATTATTTGGAACGAATGATTAATGAAGGATTTTTCTGAATGAATGATTCTATATAAATGCTAGAATTCATAAATGAATACTATTGAAAATGTTCCCAATCCTATATTTAAAGAATGTAAGACGGTAGAAATTCACAAAAAAAAAAACGAGTAGACTACTCACTTCTAACTACTGGCACCAACAACGTGTTGCCAGTTACAAAGTGCTTATATTTACAATACGGACAAATTTTAGAACGAAACAGATGGTAGGTACCTGGAAATATTTCCCATCTACCATGGAGATCTCATCGACAACAAGGTGTTGGCAGAGCCGCCAGTTCCTGAGCACTGCAGGTTTACGCGCTTGCGCAATGCATTGCTCCAGCGTCGCCTCACCACTGCCTATACCTGAACGTGAGACGTTTGCACAGTTACTCATAGAGGAAAGTTATATTAATTACCATTCATTCATTTTGCTTCCTAAGTTATGCAATAGTAATATCTCGACAGAAATGAAATAATGTCAAAATTACCATGTACTGCTGTTGCATGAAGTATTATTGAATTTCAAATGCATATTTTAAAACAATTCTTTGCAAGAATCAAGATGACCATGCAGAAATGAGACACTGATACACCAGAGTAGATCCATATCAAAAATATTATTGATGCATGTAAACAAGCCTGAATGCATCTGCAGAAAAAGTAGGTCCTCATCAAATATACCTAATATTGTTGCATGTAAGGAAAACTCTTAAAATGCACATGTAAAAAGAGTAGACCTTCATCAAATATTATAGATGCATGTAAACAATGCACCTGCAAAACTGTGCAGGGTTGTGCCTCCCAAGTGACAGGCAGCCACCCCGGTGCTGGCAGTGACAGCAGTGGCATCAGGTGGCAGCATGCCAATGGCAGCGGCAGTGACAGCAGACACAGCAGTAGCAGTGGCAGTGACAGCAGTGGCATCAGGTGGCAGCATGCCAATGACTTTTTTCAGGAGAAAGCTCTTTCCTGTGCCAGCACTTCCTGTAAAAATAGGAAGTGCCAGGGGAACCAGCCTAGCTATCAATCAAAAAATTTTTTAAATGAGCAAGTCTTTCAAGTACAAGAGACTTCTAATTCAATTATGGCTTTAGACATAGAGTTTAGTGAGAACAGGTATAAATAACATTTATTTCTTAAATGAGACTTTAGTAGTGTTTAGTCCCATTCTCAATAGGAGGTGAATTTATGTCACCAATCAAAAGTAAAATCTTGTTTATGTGCTCTTTCTCTGAAATCACATATAGTGCAACCATAAGGTAAACAACAAACAATTTTTCATTTGAATTTGTTCATAGCTCTTCTAATTGTTAATGAACAATGCCAAAAAATGTTAAAGTAAAATTGAAATTTATAAAAGAAATTTGAATTTAAATTGAAAGTGTTTGTCAAAAGAGAGTCATAGGAGTAAATCAAAAGATAGAGAAACAAGTTACGTTACCTGTAAAAAATACATTGAATCCTTCCTTAACTGCATGAAGCACTTTCTTCTGTTCAATGCTGAGCAGAATGGCAGGAGGGGGCCTAGGCACAAGTGGAGAGCGCTTGGCTATTGACTTTGGGCTGTCATTCTGCTGTAAGAAAAAAGATATAATTTAAATGCAAATTGATTTAAAAACCTTATTGCAATAAAAATCAGTTAAGAGGTCATGTTTTTGACATATGCTTCCCATTTTTTTCACAGAATAATTTAATACCAGACTGAGAGAGCTTATGAAAATATTGATTCAAGATGAACAGTAATTTATGGTTTAATTACTATTTCTTATAGGTATGATGCTATTCCTTTCTATCTGGTAATGAGCTATATACCATTACTAGAGAAAGGGTTAGAAAAGCCTTAGTCATAATTGTTACTCTGATTTGAACATAAATGCATTGAACGTCACCGTTGAATTCCTTTTCCTTTTGCTTGAAAGGGGAGATGAGAAGGGTGCTGTGTTTGCAGCTCGCTGTTGTTGGGCAGTGGTGCCACCCTGACGTATTGTCTGGTATTCCTGTAATGTGCAAATGACTTATAATGTGTAGAATGATTGCAGCATATGAAAAATATAGGTAGATGACATAAGAAAATGTACTCAACACTCATAAACTTCAAATATAATGCTAGGATGCCAATCAAATTTGATGAAATTACAAGACATTTGCAAAAGAAATTACATTCTAAATATTTGGACCTTGAAAATGCATGATGTATTATTCTTATGAAACTTGAATCTTCATACAGTTGATATAAGAATTTTAGCGTGCAGGCAAGGTAAGGTATGAGTGAATTGATGAGTTCATTTCTCACCTTTACAGTAAGAGGACTAATTTCATCAAAAGAATTAGGTAAAGTAGAAAGCAATCTTTCTCTGATAGCAGCAAGCCCTATAGGTTTATTTTCCTTGTCAGAGCCAGCAACTTTCTTTGCCATTAAAGTTTTCAAAAACACAAGAAGAATGTTTGGAGGTGCATTGAATATCATGATTCTGGTTTTTTCAGCTTTGAGATCAATTGTTGCTTTGCCATCTTTAATGAATCTCTTGTGCAGTAAGAAATCTTGCAGTTGAAACTTCAATACTGTAGATCCACAATTGCACTGAAGAAGGAGATCTCTGAAAAATGGTTAAAATTAAAAAAAATACATGAGCACTTTTTCATTTATTTTTAATTTTATTCACAGAGTTATGATTAGAAAAGCAAAAAACTTTCAATCTCTATCAGTCTATGCAAAAATAAGAGGCAATCATTGAATCAACCAAATTCTAGGTTGACTTGCTAGGTCTGCATGCAAAGTTTTTGAAACAGTGCAATAATACCGAATTTTGAAGATCTTTAACAATAGATTATTAATAACAAAATCTATGATTACAAAGGATCTTACTTTCACATTTCTCTCCAAATACCTTTTAATATTAAATTATGCATAATTTTAGCAAGAAAATTTCAAGGTTTAGGTAGTTTGTTGCAAAATTACCTAAAGTCCTAAACCATAGGTACCTACCAGGCTACCTAGTTATTAACTTATTAGTTGATACTCGCTAATACCTACTGAAATTTTGGCCTAAAAATTAAAAAGCCAATCTCTGCATTACTGCAGAGACAGCAGAGTGGCAAGCCAAGTGGCAACTAAGTCACTAAAGTCAGTAATGTCAAACACAGTTATGTAAGTAAGGTACACAATAGTAAATAGTTCCAGGTTCTTATAGCCTATCGTTATATGTATTCACTATTCATACCTGAACTGATTCCTGCCAAGCAAAAGTTTCACAGCTTTATAAGTTGTTGACTTTTTTGTGGTGCCATTCATATCAAGGATATCCAGAGTAATTGAACATGAAATTATTGGAGACTGTTGTTGAAGCACAGTAGAATCACTGATAATGGAGTTTTCATCATTTGCCATTTTGGGCGACTCAAAATTTGAAGACGTCACAATTTCACATGAATTAAATTTTACGCGTTCTTATGCAGGAATATTTACATTCAGTGTGAGTTTTTGAATTATCAGTCTTCAAAGTAGGCTAAGCATTGAAGGATAATGTCTACATACCGTCGTAGCTTTAATACTTTCTAGCACGATGCATCGAATGCAATTCTCACTCTTTTACTTGGCGTACTGTTACATTTGCAAACAGCAACAGAACAGACTGCATCTGTGTCGCCGACGCCGAATGTTTACGATTTTTAAATCCCCCTCTTCTCGCCTCTCGGGTTGGAAGTCAGTTGAACGGAACACACATGACACATGAACGTCAAGCCGTAATACTAGGAATAATAAATTAACTACAAAATGAAAATATGCAGCTTATATACAACGGTAGCGGAGAAAAATACATGAACATATAGCGATTTTGAAAAAATAAAAGTTTTTTACAAATTTTGCGTCATTTCTGAATGAAATCAACTAAGAACTAAACCCATCGGACAACTTCGTGGCCAGTATCGCTTGTAGTGACCAATTTTCACGTCACATTAACTTTGAATATAGCTCTAGAGCCGCTCCAATTTATAGGAAACTTTGCACGAAAAATCCCGAAGACTTTCCATTCGTGTTTTGTTAGTGTGCTTTTTACGATCTTGTCTTCATTCCCAAGGTATGATACCATGTAGGCATGGTTGAACTAATAAAAGGTTGACCCAAGATCAGCTGCGCCTTGCGGATGTCATTTGTTATTTCACCCGTGATGTTGTTGTTGTTTATTACGTCCGTCACGCTCGCCGGGCAGGAGGCTCAGGTGGTGGAGGGGGGCAGGCACCGGAAGAGGGGGGAGATGGGCGAAGGCAGGGAGGGTGGCCAGGAATGCCGCAGTCTCCACGGGGCTGTCCCACAGTGAGGAGACTCTGAGGGACATGGGGAAGGCAGGGCAGGCGAAGAGATACTGGACCGACTGGAGGGGATCCCCGCACTCCGGGCAGGCGGAGCTAGGGGAGCGTCCGATCCTAGCGGAATAGGACGCTAGGGAGCTGCAGTATCCCGAGCGGAGCTAAGATAGCGCCGAGCGGTAGGGGCGAGGGAGTGTCCACTGAGGCAATCGCCGGTTGCGGGGCTGCGAGGACGGCGTTTATGGCGTCAGTTGTCGCAACGCGGGAGGCTATCTCCCTGCGGACGGACCGCTTGGCCTCTCCGTAGGCACCGGCGGGAATTATACCATTAGCCAAGAATGGTGTGACCAGGTGGCCGAACCTCGACTGGATGGAGACTTTCATGGGGCGGTCCCCGAGTGGAGCAGAAACAATGCGGAATGAGTAATGGGAGGACTATAGGGCGCTGGCGAGGAACTGGGCACAAGCCAGGTCCAGGTGCGCGGACAAAGGGAGGACGCCGGTCTCCTGGTGAAGATGGGCGATCGGGGCCATTTTGAGGCAGCCGGTGGCTAGTCTCAATGCAGTGCTTTGTATTGCTTGCAGACTGGCAATTGCTGTGCGTGAGGCAACAGGGTACCAGATGGGGGCCGCGTAGCTGAGGATTGGGCGCGCGATGGTTCGGTAGGTGGCAATTATGTCCTCCTTGGAGAAGCCCCAGTTGGTGCCAGCAAGGGCTTTTAAGATGCGAAGAGAACCCGTCGCTTTCGTGGCTATGGCTCTTGCATGAGGGAGAATGTGAAGTGCGTATCTCAGGTGACGCCTAGGGTTTTGGGGGTTTTACCTAGGGGGATGATGCCGTTGCGAATTGTGGCAGATGGGTGGTATCGGGATTGGTGCGCATCTGGGGTGAAAAACGTGACCGAGGACTTGTCCGGAGCCACGTCAAGTTTCTTTTCAGCCGACCAATCTGAGACGCTGCAAAGGCAGAAGGAGCATGGCAAGCTCAGCCTCCGCAGCGTCGAGCCTCGGGGACGACACGAAGATAGTAAGGTCGTCAGCGTAAGAGGCAATGTTGGGGAACGGCACTGGGATATCGGAGATGAAATGGTTAAAGAGGGCCGGCGAGATGACCGAACCTTGGGGAACGCCTGAGTGGATGGCTCTGAAAGGCGATTGTGTTCTCAGGTAGAGGCAAGATGCCTGCCTGCCTCTGAGGTAGCAGCACAGCCAGCGGATCAGGTTGTGATGTAGGTCCGAGGCCGCGATCATGATTAGGAGGAGAGGGTGGTCGACACTGTTGAAAGCCTTCGAGATGTTGACTGCCGAGGCGACAGTGCGGGCTGGAGGGCGCCGAGAGTTAAAACCCGTCGTGATCTGGAGCGCGAGTGGGAGGAGGGCGGTGACTGTGGAGTGTCTCGGTTTGAAACCATGTTGCGAGGGGACAGTAGTGAGGGATCCTAAGATGTAAAGGCCCGTTCACACTAGGGGCAACACACGAGAATCAAGTGCCTCAAAGCGCATGCAGAGGCGCTTTGCAGCCTTTGCATGCGCTTCTTGACCGATTGACGAGCTAGCGATTGACAGGGGCCATGCCTCATACAACACAAGCGCGGCACTTAGTAGATAGCTTTTAAAGAATTGATATCACTTGTATGCTTAAATCGCAAATTAACTAAGAATTTAATTAAATAAAAAATTTAAATCAAGTTAAAAATTTAAATTAATTAATTAAAGAAATCCAATATGTTCTATGGTTTCAATGTATTAATTTGTGACTTCTGATTTGTGATTCTAGATTCTACGAATTGACGATGGAGCTGGTCTCCGAAACGTTTTCTATATGATATGAATTTTGTGGACTATTCTTTGCTTTTAAATTCTTAGTTAGTAGATAGCTGTCTGTGGTCTAGTAAGGTTTATTGTGTACGCTGGTCCGGCACACCAAATGTCGACTAACACCACTTTCGTTTGGAGTCACTCTCTAATAGAGCGCCTAATTGATCTTTATAGAGAACACGAATGCCTATGGAGTGTTCGGTCAAAGAAGTACAAAAATCGAAATGCAAATGATGTACGTTATTTTTACATGACGTGTTTAGTTTATGTGATTTTAGCAACTCCTGACAATGTATGCATTACCGTTTAGCGATTTTAAAGGATGATATAATGTCGGTACGAATATTGGAACTTTTTATTTAAGAATAGATTATATTTTTATAAACTGCATCTTTTTGAATGTGCTAGTTCTCTAATTATGAGTCCTATGCTAAATTCTCGTTTACAACTGGCATAGTACGAAGAATGACCGCCCGCAGCACACCCGAGAACAATGACCCACAGCTCAAATTCGGTTACATCCATCCTCATTGACGTCTAGGTGGCAACTAGTGTTCAAAGCGCGCGGTCTCAAACTACGCTCTAGGAGCACAAGACGCTCTAGGATCTTGGCTGCAGGGCAGAGGAGGGAGATAGGGCGGTAAGAAGAGTCCTGGTTTCCGGGTTTGCCCGGTTTGAGGATTGGAATAATTATTGAATTTTTCTCAAACCCGTTATGTCACCTTGGTCGTTGTGACGTCATCGTATGATTCAAATTGATTTGTAACACCTGTTAGCTTAAAATAAGACTAGTGGCAGTAAATAAATGTATTTTGGGCGATTTTAATGAGGTAAATTTCTTTCATGGTTGAACTAATGCAAAATTTTCCCTAGTGCAGCTGCGCCTTGCGGATGTCATTTGTTATTCCAATTGTGACGTCACCTTGGCTCTTGTGACGTCACCTCGTGACGTCTAACTGATTTGTAACACCGGTTTTGCTTAAAATAAGTCGTTTTTCCTGCAGTAAATAAATTTTATTGGGCCATTTTGATGAGTTAATTTTTTTATATGCTTTCAAAGATGACATAGAAGCAATGTGTTGATCTACACTATTTACATTTTGTGCCCACAGTGACGTCACTCTAGAGATGCGCAGATCGGCGAAAAATCGTCATCGTCATGGGTCAACCTTATATTAGTTCAACCATGCCCTGTGGGCATCTTCATGCAGTTACATTTTTATTTGAAAGAGTGGAACTAATGATTTGGAACTAACCCCAAGACCATCTGAAATAACATTTCACGGGTAGCACGTATAGTCATATAAATTATCATGACTTAAACTCGAGTGATTCTAACATTTGACGAGTGAGGAGTTTCGTGCCGAGCTCCATTGACTCCGCTGGCGATGGCCGGACTGTAGCGTTATGGAAGGCTGTTTGATGAAACTAATGGACACTACCTGTACTAGATAGCCGTCTGCTGCAGACTGCTTCACAAATATACTGATCTAACATGACATAGTGATTAAATTTTCTGGGTATTTTTCGGGTGTAGTCGGCCCCACCAGGCATGAATGGTCTGCGGGTGTGGATTGCCCCCCCAAGTATAATGAGTCGAATGGTTTGGCATCCAGATGTGGTTGATCTCAAGTGTAATAGGTTGATCCACTATTTCTTTATCTGCTCCTCTGCGAAGCCTTCTCCTTGTGATAGTGTTCAACTTGACGTTGTCTCCTACTTGTTGCGGTCTCCTCGATCCCTGATGTGGTCTTATCTTTTGCGTGGTCTCATCCCTAGCGAGGGCCTCCTTCCTTGCGTGGCTTCCTTGGCATGGTCTCCTCTTTGACGTCAACTCCAGTTCCGGTCAATATGTGATTATCTAATACAGCGGTCCTTAATTTTTTCCTTTTGTTACCTGATTCACTATACTCATGTTACTCATTTCACTACTGATGTACATATTTTTCTATTCAAAGCGATGTTGTCGGCACATAAGTCTGATTATAGTAGGCCTAATGACATTTTAAGGATTGGTCCTGGATCCTGAGCAAGTTTTTCCAACTAAAATTCTGGCCCACTGCTTTGCTCCCGTTCTGGATCCTAATTGCCTATGACAGTTCTAACTGGCCTGATGTCAGGACCTGTTGTACTGATGAAACTAAAATTTCCAGTTTTATCCAAAATATTCAAAGGCTTTGAAGCGGATAGTGACAAATCTGAGGTGGAAGCACATTTTATTCAAAGAATTTCAAGGAAATTACCTGAAACCCTCAAAGAGGTGCAATATTCGGTAAGAGCTACTCTACAAATTAAGGAATGTAGGAGATACAATTACATATTACTGCATACAAAAGTGACTTTCGCGTCAGAGAAATTGGTTCATCATTGGTGATCACACATCTAAAACATACATAAAACAATGGGACAAAACGTGAAAATAGATTATACTTTACGCCCATTAAAATAGGCTCAATAAAAACATATTATTTTTCTGACAGGAAAAGCAAGATAGAGTGTCAAGTGGAGGATTAGCGAAAGAAGAGGAATAATCTACCTAGTAGAAATGAATGTTCAAAAATATGCGGGGACTTCAACGCTCATGTTAAATAAAACAGTACATGGCTACGGTTTCTCCCATTATTACTAACCGAATTCTGTTGCTTTCAACATCATGAAAAAAATTAGAATACTGCGACTACAAAATTTTTCGTACAGAAAATTCCAGCTGCGGCAAACATTTTCATTGCATTTTTGTACCGTTAGGAGCAAGTTAAGAACGGTTTTTATCTATTCAAAGAATGATAAACTTTTAACAAATACGAGTGTAGGACGTTGTTCAAATTAAAGTACAAATAACGTGAGTGTAGTTTCTGGAATATCAATCTTAACGCGCTGTTTTCCATGCATTCAACTATCGAGCGTTCAATAAGTTTACTGAAACACAACTTCTGTATTAAATTATAACAAATTGGTTTACCCAAAAAATTAGCATCGAGTTCGATAATTAACTGATTACAGCAAAACGCGATCACATGGTCTGATGAGCCATCATCAGTACAGTACATTTTAGCACAAGTTGTTAGCTTATTCCTTAGAGAAGAAGAAGAAGAAGTTTACACCTGGTATCTAAATTAGGGTTATATGAAGTGGCACGGAAACAGGCACCGATCATGAAGCTATCGTCGAGCTTCAAAGGCTAATATAATTGCACATTTATAAGGTACATTGAGGCAAAGCATGCCAACAGCGGCAAGTGGTCTCGCCAAAAAGTCTATACTTTAGTGGAATGAAGTGACCAGAGTTTCCCCTCAGTCGAATTGGTTGCAATTTCAAAGTCCATGCTTTTATAGTTGGTTCCTAAAATTAATTAGATAATACCAGCTCGTTTTTTCGACAAAATTTCAAATGTCATTAATACATCAACTAATAAATTGTAACCAATCAAAATGACATACCATACTGCCTTTTGTGAGTTTTTATAGCATGTATCGAAGTATTTATACCCAAACTACAATGCTAACTATCTTATCATGCACATATCTGATATAAATCATTACCATACATGTGCCCTCGAAAGGAAGCTCGTAGCAGCACAAAATAATGACAAAATTGTCAAGGAAGGATCGCTTGCTTGGCACTCCTAGGTTAGTTAGACTGCGAGGACATCACTGGACGCTTGCTTCCGACAACACATTGCAGTTTTGGGAAGAGGACTTGCCGTTGTTTGGTGGATGCCGCTCCATTTTGCCCATTATATTTTAACCCTACTGCTGAACGTCACAAATGATTATAATTTTAATTGACTGCAAGCTGTAATATAAAATCAAACCAATGCAATGATACCACTACGGAACCATGCGACTTGAACATGACAATGTTAAATTATAGCTGTTGATTCAATGAATAGATTTTATTTATTTATTGACAATTCATAATGGGATAAATTTCGAACTGGTTCTTAGCAGAGGGGAAACATTCTACGGTGCGAGGAAAAGAGTAGTAATGAACAAGTAAATATGCTTAGAAGAATTGTAAAATGGTGAGAAAGTTTTCTTAAGTAGAGGAAATTGAAGAAGAAATGAATAAGTTTGCAGAATCAGGTGCGGCACAATTATGTCAGCCGAGGTTATAGGCTTTAAATTATTTAAAGCAACGCAAGTTGCGCTGCACAATAATTTTGCATATAAAAATCTAAAAAATAGCCAAAACAGTATTGTCGTAGAAATAACTAATTTGAAACCAGAGTATTTAGTTATCATGTAACAGGTTAGGCCGCAACATTATTTGTTGTCATTTGCTCAATCTTAAAATGTCAGGTGAAAAAAATTCGAAATAAAAGCAAAATTGCAATGATCGCAACTTACTATAGGGGCTAATTTGATCAACATCAAGTTCTATTGTGGGGTACGAGGAAAATTAATATCCAATCAATACATAACTCCAGTAGGTTGTATGATTTCTGAGATGCTGGTCCACGAGATCGGGAGGCCTTAGTTACCAGGTCGTGACCTCTTAGTTTAAGTACATTACATGCTTGCAGTGCGGTATGAAAATATATTGTTAATTCTTTTTTGCACCTAATATTTTCTAATCGACATCTACGAGGTATAAAAATATTCTAACTACGCATCTAGCTGTCTAGTACGTAGCACGGTAAGTGGGAAGTCTCCACACAAGGCATTTGTTAAAGTTTGGCTCAGACAAGATCACAAGCGGAAATTGGTTGTGTTTATAGATGTACATTTGGCCGAAATTATGTGAAGTAATGCCTTTAAATACAAGTCTTTTTTGAGCTATTAATACCGACATGAACATTTGAAGGAAAGTGCTCTTATTATAACAATCTTTAACATTGTTGGAACCAAGGTCCGCCTCGTAGAGTTGTATCACAACATGAATCCATGGACTTTATGAAATTTGACAGCTTGGAACTGTAAATTTCCATCCATAGTTTATTGTGAACAAAGTTTGAACTATCCATGTCAAATGACGTCACCAATTGGGTAGGTTCGATAGATTGTAAAGTCTGCTATAACAAGAGCACTATCTTCAGCCTCTATAATTAGTTCAACACAGCCGCTGCCTCGCGATCTCTAATAGATTTCTACGCACTCCTAAGCTGCGAACATGAATCTTTGGCGGTCATCTAAAGCGATTCGAATTAAGCATTGAACACTTATTCCTGAATGTGCAGTATCAGTCAGAAGAGAATGTAAATACTATACAACTTGGTTTACAACCATGCTACCTCATTGGACCCTGACAAGAAGACACGAGCTGTTGGCAATCAACACAGAGAAAATCAGAGGCAAACGCCACGCATTTTAGCCCTTAAATCTTTTTACTCGGTAAAGACGGTTCAGTCAGCAGACAGAAAGCTAAGCCTTTGTCTACTGATGCAATAACCGTAATCAATGCTATTCGTACCTGAAGGCATGGTAAAGCTCTCATAAAGAGGCGCCCGATCTCTCATAATGTTGGCAACGCATGTACTGTACACGCGGAGGAAGACGTTGAAGTTCGAAAGCTCACGAGGAAAATTTTTTCCTATTGGCGGAAATCGACAAGCGCATCACGAAGACTCTTTTCTAGCAGAACATTGATTCCTGGAAGCGTTACAGTTTTTGTAGTTATTTTTTAAATCCTCACTTCAAATAATATTTCTAAATTAGCCTACAAGACAGATCTTTTTAGACATTTAAAACATTTTTCATACTCGAAAAATTGCATAATAAACAAGCGTGATCAATTACGCACCGAATTTCTTTAAGTTAACGCAAATAAACTGGAGTTGTTCGGAAACGGAAAATCGAATCGCTTGGAGAACCTCGCGGTCCCAGGACATGGAAGACTGCGTTTGGCGAAACGAAACATAGCAGCGAATGACAGCAATTTTTTGTTGGTCTTTTCAATGCTTGTTCGGGCGTTGAGGTCGACATATCTACTATTTCTCAAGGATTAGATCTTGTCTTCATTGACATATGTTGCGTATGAGTGGTTGCATGAGGACAAAAAATTCGGTTAACAGTAAGAAGTGGCTTCGACCTTGGGTCATATACTCAAAAATTACGATGTCGTAAATCAGTTAGCCAATCTCCAACCGGTTTTCGAAAAATTTTGCCAATCATTGGTCTGAAAATAATGTATAAGATCATCGCATCACTTACGACTATCGTATGAATTTAAGTTCTGCGAAAACTTACGACCTTCACGAGAAGCTCGACAAGGGTATCCGGAAAATCGTTCTGAAGAGACAGGAAAGTTTCAGATGTCATCATGCCAAACGTTTATCATCTGCAGCTTGTACTCCAAATACTTTAAAGTGACAAATGCTTTTAAATGTAAAAAACCGTATATTCTATAATTTAGAATACCACCAACTATGGTATCAGTTTATTAGAAAAACTGATCGTTTGTTCCTACTGAAAATTGTTGCCGTATCAGCACCGGTCGACCGTCGGCCATTTACTAGGCGCACATAAATCGCTTATTCTTTATTTTAACAGGGATGTCTTTCCAGGCTTTGCGGGACTTAATTCCATAGAAGGAGTTACAGCAAATGCTAGACTTACAGTATCTAAATAGCTAAGGTAAGTTGTTCTTAAGTTGAGAGGAATGTGTTGCACTGAGCAAAGGGTTCATTAGTTCCTCAAGAGAGGTTAAACCTAGCAAACACTTACACTGTTACTTGCTGAAATTATAAGGAATATTGTCTTCGTTACGGTCATTTTAAGGTCTGCATCCTCAAAAAACAATTAAGACCTCGCAAATAGCCGTGAATTCGTACAACTTGGAAATGGTGGATATAGGTACAACTTTTACAGTGGTCAAAGAATTTTACAGGCGACATTGTAATTCAGAATTGCAGGGAATCAAATGATCGTCATGATACCTACGATCGTAGTTGGGATTTTTGAGAATGCAGTCTTGAATCCGTCTTATTAACTCCGTGACTTCACGCGAATGCTAAGTTTCGGACGAAATGCTTCGCGATCCACTATACGCTTCTTATGAAGCGCACTAACAAATTTACGGAACGTTTTTAAAACGATTGCACAGCAGAAATGTCCTATTACTTAATCTTATACATACCATAATATTGGAGAAGAGAGCGATCTTATTAATGTACTGGTCATGTGTCCCTTGCTCCTGACGAGTCAGGGCTTCAACTACGAGAGCTGAGGCCACAACTTCAAGAGTCTTGCCTATAGAAGAAACTAAGTCTTAGGTAAGTACCATAGCTCGGTAAGATCAATAACTAAAGATAAGTGACTTAGATTGCATGCGTGCAGTGACGAATCAAGCTGCTCTTGGAGACGGTTTACTTAATCGTTACTTTACTTGCCATGTAAATGTTATTATATATTATAAAAGTGGAGGGTATTCGAAGCGCTATTGTATACGCTGTGGATGATCAACGGAGTATAGAAGACGATTCCTGTACAAAATAAATGGCGAGAGAATCCTAAGGAAAATTTTGGTATATTACCCACATTTGGAAAATGAGTGAAAAAATGCGACATAAGGAGAATGAACGATACGATTTACAATTAATTTGAATGCTGCACTGACGGATATGCTGAATATCTTCAAGATGTTTAACGTGCAGACGAATATCAACAGTCGCGGTTCAGGTATAAAATTAGATGGATGTATGTTGGTCTAGTAACGTATCACTCGTTAGACAATGAAATTTCACAAGGACCATTACACGTGGCAAGTGAAGGGTAGCATCGGTAAATCGTCCCTCAAGAGCAGCATGAGTGTAAAGAGCTAATAATACGATGGTGCGCGTACGTTGGGTGCCTGTGCGAGACTTTAATCCGACAGCATCGTGACCATCTTGCCCACATCATCACGTCCCTTTCAAGAATTACATTTGTAATAGTTAGAACTAAATTCAAACCCTCACTAATTTCAAGGTAAATAGAGTCCTAATACTCATCTGCTAGAAGAGTTACATCAGTTAAGCCAGGCCTCGGAAATAAAGCTGAAACTTACAAAGATGGACAGTTCATATTGGTATTAATTTTTTTAATAAAATTAACACGCATTCACGCTTATCCTCCTTGAAGAAGGGCCAAATATTACCCTAAGCATGACTCATTATCAATCAATTTATTGTTAGGGCATAATTTTGAAAAAACTTAGATCAGTATAGTGGGGACCTTGAATCTCTTTTGGGACAAAGAATGCCATTATTTTTTTCTTCTCAGAAGACCCCACATCCTGAATATTGCCCTCTATCTTTGTTCGTACCCTCAGTTACTGTTCGTTCTCTCGACCTGTTATCGCAACCTTAAAACCCTTGATCCTCGAATCCTGTATTGTGGATGGTACACTCTGGGTTCACACCTGCACTTTCCCGATGCTGTCGGAAATAGATTAAAAATAAATACAATATACAACACGAGGCAATTGTTTCTCATATAAACAAGCCAGAAAACAAAACTTAAAGACTAATATTGCAATTCAAAAGGAAATAAAATAATGAAATAGCGAATGCAAATGCTCCTCAAAAGCTTTAAGTACAGGTTCACGCTGTACACCTGTCATTCACAAGGTTCAGGTATTTCCTGATCCAATATTGTCTTCGACAATGTTGTTGCAACGTGAAGGGTGTAAGATGGTTGAGCATTCATTGCTAAAACAACAGAACAAGAACAATAAATTATGAAACAAAGACGCATAGAAACATAGCAAACAAGATAAACATCAGAAAATATGCCGAATTTAAGGAGATGAGCTCTAGAACTTGAGCGCTAACGAACACGTTGCTCTCAGTATAAGTACAAAACTTTGGTTTGTCTTTGGGTCTGCGACCTGTGATGTCTTTATTGGTGGACGTGACCGCGAACTACGCACGCGATACCCGCCGGATCGCAGGAAGTTCTTATATATTCCATGCATCCAGTAAAAGAGTCTTTGATATAAGTGGCAAACATGATGTCATCGAGAGACTGATAAGGGGTTAGTCATGGGTAGAGAGCGCGTGCTCCAAGTTGATCTTGGGAAGCAAGTTATCACTGAGCAAGGAAAAATTGAGTTGGTGTCCAAGAGACGCCGAACTGGCGCTCCTGAAACCGTTCAGCAGTGAAGCCATGGAGAGGAGGCTTACTCTACCGATTCTTTCCTTCGCGCTTGAGGCCTTATTTGGACGACCGCCGTCTGCGTTGCGTCCCTCGTTGCCAATACCGAGGGCGCGCGTCGTCGTTTGAGGCCTTCCACTACCCATGGCCCCTAAATCTCATGCTATGCCACTCGCCGCACTGTTGACGATCATTGAAATTTCCGACTCCTCGACGTTGTTGGGGTGCGAGCTGATGATGTGCTCCTTGAGGCGGTATTTGCGGTTGAAACCTTTTTGACAGAAGGGGCACTTGAAGCCGTTAGGTGCCGTGTGCAGGCGCTCGTGTCTTCTGCACGTACCAGTCTGGGTGAAACGTTTGCCGCAGTAGCGGCACGGGTACGAGTGACGCTCACGGTTCGCCGAGAGAGAGTCGTCTGAGTACACGCCCTGCACAAATACAAGCAACGTGTTGAAAATTACAAGTAGGACGACTTGCTATTTTCATGTAATAAATTGTTTACGCTACAGCTACGTAAAATCTAGTAAATTGACCTTTGATTTTTTTAAAGTGGATAGAGTAAAAATGAATGCAAATATTACCTGAACGTAACGAATTACTGAGTTATTTAATAAACTGAATTTGAGGCAACAGCTAAGTTGAGTTAGTGCATTCCAAATTTTACCCACCAAGTGGACGCCCTCGTCGCTGATGTTGACGTGCTCGTCACTGAGACAGGCTGATTCTTCGTAGTGATCGGTTTCTTCTTCCTTCACGTCCAGCGACGGTGTGGACGATCCTGATCCGCCAACGCCAGTTGCTGCGAGGCTGTTCAGGTAGGGCGAGTGCTGGGATGCGTCCGAGTGGTTCAGGTGGTACGACAACTCCTGTAACACGGGGCGTGAGTTAGGCATGTTCATGGACAATATGTGATCCAGGTGTAACGACAACACATGTAACACGTGCATTAGTTTGGTCGGTGCATGGAAAAGATGTGGTTCAGGTGGCACGACAACTCCTGTAACACGGGGCTTTAGTTAGGTGGGTGCGTGGACGATAAGTAGTTCAGGGGTACAACTCCTGTAACTTGGGACGTTAGTTGTGTAGGTGCATTGGGTGCACGGACGATAAGTCGTTTAGTGGTACGACAACTGCTAAACATCGAGCTTGAGTTAGTTGGGTTCATGGGCGACATACGTAGTTTAGATGGTAGGATGATTCCTGTAACACGAATATTAGTTAGGTTTGTCCAGGGACAAAAAGTGTTAGAGGTGATACGGTGACTCGTGTAATGCGGCGCATGATTAGTACTGTGCCAGGACGTTGATATCCATTTCCAAATACTGTGCGATTTACCAAAAAATGCAGCGGGATCATATGTCGTAAATTTAGTTCACTAAACATTTATTTTTGTTTTAATTAAACAGCAATTTCATTCCATTGAATTATTGGAACGTCGGATATTCATATCTGGAGTATTTTTATCAATCATCTACTAAATAGTACCTACAATTTCAATGTGTCAGGATTCGAAACAAGGATCTGAGCTCAGCCACCATCACGGCACGCACGTACATCAGCGTGAAATGTTTTTCAGGTTAAAACTGGCCTTCGAGGTACCAACCATCGGCCGGACCCGAAAAAGCCGTGATTTTCATTAGGGATGTAATCGTGATCAGGGCGCAGACGAGAGGATATACGGCTTCGTGCTGTCACGAATGACGAATTGACATGCACGTCGTCTCAGTGAACAAGATGATTGTGAGCAGTACATGTACTGTGTACGGGTACTACGTACGAGTACAGGACTGATGATCAGGACTTGATACAGTGCAGTTGGCGCGGGTAGTAGTTTTTAAACTGTTGGTAGTTTTTACTATTATCAATCAGCTTCATAGAAATTATTTTCCTGAAATACCAAGCAATCAATGGCAAGCATGCTAGATGCTAGAAATGTTCACGGAAGTCACACTAGCAATCGCTTTCAATCAACGCGCTCACGTTTACTTTATACAAACATACACATATGAAGATGATTAGTGTAGTTAGGCAGAAGTTATTCATTTATACAGGTTTGGTTGAAGACCAGAGCGTACTTTTTATTTACGATTTTCTTATTGTTCTTTTCTATGAATTTCTATTGTTTCATCTTCTATGAATATGAAGATGAGCGCACGCTAACAACACACAGAATACACGCCACTCAGTAGAGACGACACATACGCTACACATACGCTACACACACGACACAGACGCACACACAGCGGCAGTAACCAGATTACACACACGGCGCAAAAGCCATCAAAGTCACGATATTGGCTATGGAGAGCAGCTGTGCCTGGACACTGTCTGGCCCCTACCTCGTTAAATATTACAGGCGGCTTATTGGAGGCCAACTGATGGCAGACGATAAACCGGCCCTGCCCCGAATATAATTTTGTGTAGGGTATATTTAGGCGAAGTGAAGTACTCAATGCACGAAGGGAAACTTCTTTATTGATCTTGTAGTCACATGCGGCGTATGCAGCTACGATCAATCCACTACTGAAAATTATAGGTGGATCAAAAGCAGCTCTGAAGAAGCCAGAAGTGAGGTTTTTCTCATTAGATTTGTGTTAGTGGAAGACTGTTAACAATTCACTATAATTACAACTTATGACAATAGATACGTCAAGGTCAGTGAACTTCATTTCAACAAAATACTAATTACCTTTGTTCATAAAATTAGAGCTAAAGTAAGAAAAAAATTGCTTTAATGCTGGCGGAATATTTCAGTGAGGCGTTATGAGCTGTCAGTTAATGAAATATGGCATGGCATTACCGTGGATTTCCGGATGAACTCTGGGTTTAGGTCCAGTGCAGCTCGTGTCAGAGCAATTAAAATGCAATTAAGCAATTAAAATGGTCATTATAAAGCCATAATTCTTCACAAGTTTATTAGTGGGATTTCCTAACATAGCCATTAATCGCACATATTTCCTCTCATCCTGAATCTCATTTCTCGCGTTTCTAAACAGCAAATAATGCGTAAACAGTTCAATTATTGAATGCCAACGAATTCAGAAATTCGAAATAATTCAAGTCGTTTCCAAAAGATACCAAGCGCGGGTAAGAAATGTGAAAAACAATTTACTGCATAGCTTTTATTTGGGTATAAAAATGTCAGCATTGAATAAGCAATAATTTCAACAGAAAATATTCGGCAATTAATAACAAAAATAATCTAGCACAGGAAAGATCAAAATGCAACGCATCTGTTGGGGCAGGTACAAAACTGCACACAAAGGGCGACGGAAAAAAACGTATGTCACGTTTAAAGCGAACGACTAAGAAAAACTTATCTGATGTTTAAAGCGCCCATGCGAAGACAAAAACTTATGTGATTCCTAAAGTGCCCATGCGACGAAAAAAAAAGATGTGAAGTTTAAAGCACCCATGCGACAAAGAAAATAACGTATGAAACATTTAAAGCGCCCATGCGACGAAGGAAAAAAAACTTGTGTAACGTTTAAATCGCCCTGCAGGGTGCAGGAGGCAGTCTCCGGGGCCGGACTATTGATCGAGGTAGAGGTTCGTGGAGGCTTTGGCACGCGTTGTTTTGCAGATCGATAAGCGGGCTAGGCGAGGGCCCTAGGCATGTGAGGGCATATACCTACTTCTCCTTCCCCTCTTTCCCCTCAGTACTGCACCGCTGGAGAGACTTGAGGGCTCGTAACGCTGCCGGCAAAGGCCCCGCGGCTCTTCGAGGTCCAAGGAAGAAATAGGCATCGTGCCATCAACGTCCCGCGGGAGCTAGGCTACGAACACCGCGCACCTTCCCTCGCAACGTCCACGGCATGGAATAGATCTCGCCAACGCGAGATCGAATGGAAGCAAGAGAGGGGAGAGTCCCTGCCTATGTGTGATATACAGGAGAGCAAAGCCTCACCGAGGGTCGAAGCTACCTTCATGAAAATTAGAGCCAGAAGGGTGCTGGGTAAACTTCGCCTATTCATTGGCCAGCTATGCAGCTACCAAGATTCTCAGGCGCTNAAGAAAAAGATCAAGCCATCAGCAGCTGACACGAGACAAGAAAAAGATCAAGCCATCAGCAGCTGACACGAGACAAGAAAAAGATCAAGCCATCAGCAGCTGACACGAGACAAGAAAAAGATCAAGCCATCAGCAGCTGACACGAGACAAGAAAAAGATCAAGCCATCAGCAGCTGACACGAGACAAGAAAAAGATCAAGCCATCAGCAGCTGACACGAGACAGAGAAGGACCAAGCCATCAGCAGCTGACACGAGACAGAGAAGGACCAAGCCATCAGCTGCTGACACGAGAAAGAGAAGGACCAAGCCATCAGCAACTGAAACGATTCAGGGAAGGATCAAGCTATCAGCAGCTGACACGTGGTGTCGAACGTAAATAGCCAGAAACGTTTAGAAAAATATTTCGAATATTTCTGCCACAAACCTGCGTCCTCAAATTTTTAGTTCGGAGCTTCAGTCAGTATTCTGGCCAAACATAGTGTAAATTATCTCTTGAAAACTGAGTTTGAGATAATGTTGAACCACTTAATTTTGTTCATAACAGATATCATTAAAAAAATTTCAGTACGTTATAGGAATTCGATTTTGCTTTTGGAGCCAAAATAACTTTCTTGTTTAGAGTTAGTTTGTTAGTTAAGCTCTTCGTCCAGCAATCGAAAGTGAAAACCGAAATGAGCTTGTCACATTAAAATAAACATTTGATGCATCAAGCACAATTGTTGCCTCCTGCACAAGGTAAAAATTCCAAATTAATGCTTGGTTCAAGGTCAAAATAACAAGCATTATAAATTGACACACGAACACGAATCGCTGTTTATTATATGAAACTATATCGCAGTTTACTGCATCGAAATTTGTAGCATACTTGCATCAAGATACATTGAACTCTTAGCATCAAATAAGATATTTTTTGAAGTACAACTTTGATTTACTTCCTACTAAATGGGATATCGTGGCTTTCATCATGCAATAAATACAACAATAGCGTCTATCTCAATAATGCTTGATTGGCCTTCATATTAAATCGGCAGCAAGTAGGTTCTACTCATATACAACCTGGGACCTCCGAGTTACCTCGAAACACTTCTATTTAACCGCAGACGTCGCACGGGCGAAGAGCTTAGCCCAACACCGCGGATTACCACAGAACATTTAGTCTTTCTTACACAAGGCGAAAATACACATCCTAGCGCCGGCCAACCTACGGCAGTCCATTTGCCAGTAATAATCCAGCGAACGTTTCCTGTAGGGGTGAGGGATCTGGAAGAAGGGTGTGGACGAGGGGGATGAGGGGCGTGGGCGAGGAGGTGTGGGCGAGAGGGGTGAGGAGTGTGGACGAGGGGGATGAGGAGTGTGGACGAGGGGGGTGATGGATGAGGGGACACCGTAAGAGGGAAGACCATCTTGTGATTGTTTTTCAGCTCCAGAGGGCACGGAGCTTCAATGTTATCGGTCGCACGCAGGGAGGCAAAAGTTCAGAGTATAAAGACGATCCAAAAAATAAAGATTTCAATATAAGTTTCTAATTTAAATCGTTCTCGTGTAGCCCTAACAAACGATTCACTAGGCAACTTTAATCTATACATTTATGACAGAAATTAAAATGATGAGGTATGACCTGGTTTGTAAAAAGAACTAATAAACTCATTCCTCTTCCAATCATCGTTTTGCTTAATCTAGAACAACTATTTATTATTTAGAATTATAAATTGTTCTGTTGAAACATTCTCTTCATGGACGGCGAGCGATAAAACTTAGCTAATTTTGAGCTCAAAGCGTTTCGTTCACAGAAATTCAGGGATGCGTGACGCGGCCAACGCTGGTCCAAAATTAAGCTGTGGATTTAGCCTCGCATCAAGACAACAAAATTAGGTAACTATTGTTGCAGGTGAAAGTACGGGAGCACGAGCCCGTTGTGAGCTGGAACAGCCATACGTGATGAGAGGAGGCTGCTGGAAATTTCTTGCGAGTGCAGCACTGGCGAATGTTGGCGGGTGCTTGAGAAAAGTGCTGAGTCACGCTTGCATGGTTCAATGAGAGCGTGGCTTTTGCTCTGGCGTAAACTCAATTTACAGCGATACTTGTTTATTAATAATTAAATAACTACTAGTAATAACTTTGTGAAGTGCCAGCAATACATCAACGAGCGGTTAATCTTTACGACGTGCGTTGCGTTCGGTATCATAAAATTTTGCGTTTTTTATTGATAATGTGCAAAAATTACCAAGTTCGCGCCACAGAGAACGGAACTTTTTACTTTTGCTTTGGCATGTCACTGAATTATTGTTATAATTCACTGAATAACATGGTGGTGTGCACCATTCAGCGTGTTCTGTTCCGTACTTCTGATTCATCGTCAACGCTTCCTATCATAAAAAGGCGGATATATGAAACCTATACAAAATCCTCAGGTCATACAATTTTATTAGCTTTACATTTTTAGGTAACGGATGTCTCGGCAGATAATGCTAAATTGCGTTGCAAAGAATTAACGCTACAACACTTAGTTCTGCGTATCCGAGAAGCAGTTCAAAAAAGCTGCTTATAAGCCACACGGTTAGCAGATAGATCAGTATCATCAATACATAATCAATGATGGTAGCACATAAATCAGTGTCAGAAATTGAAGTATTAATATCAATATATAGGCACATGTATCATCACAAGTACGAGCATCAGCAAATAGTATCGATTAATTATCAGTTCAGAGCAGCGACAGCAAAACGAGAGGCACAGCAGCAGCGCCTCCATACGATCGTCCGTAACAGAAACGGCAGGTGAAAACCAGAGGTGATGGATCATGCCGACGGCATTCACTCCAGTCGAGCATTTCGTGATTTATGCACTTAATAACATCGCCAGCAAAATGCAGACGTACAAACAACAGATCTCTGTTGGCTTCTCTGCCACATTCAGATTACAAATAATGGCCAGCGTTAAGACAAGCGAGACGGCAAGAGAAGGGGGCTATACACGCCCGTCAGTGTCTGGCCCACTGAACGCAAGTTCATCTGTTCAGAGCATGGTTATAGAAAGCGGACGAGTGAAAAGCGGCCGGAGCGTACCGACCCATCCGCACTATAGTCCGACTGCAGGCCCTCTGCCTTATCTGCTATTGTCTCTTCCGCGTTGCTTCTTTTCATAGACCAAGTCACTATTTCCTCCATATCAGCCTTTGTTTAGTGTGCTGCTGCTTCAAATATCTTTCAGACTTTCTCCCGTTTAAACTTCCGAGCCTCTTGATTTCTATAATTTTCTGTTCTTCTGCTTTTTGATAATTTCGGACCACTTCCTGCTTTCTCTGCTTCTCATTACTGAGTCAATTCTTGCGAATTTTCTCATTGTATCTTCCCTTTATTTCCTATTTGACTTTTATTATGAAAGACGATCTGTGCAACTTCTCAAATTCACACACGTTTCATCTAAAAACTGTATTTTATTCTCGTTTCTTATCCGTAAGATGCTAGGGCGAGCACAGCCCTCGGTGTGGCAGTGTGAGGGGTGCACGGCATGAGGGTAGGGCGAATACAGCCCACGGTGTGGCAGTGTGAGGGGTGCACGGCATGAGGGTAGGGCGAATACAGCCCACGGTGTGGCAGTGTGAGGGGTGCACGGCATGAGGGTAGGGCGAGTACAGCCCTCGGTGTGGCAGTGTGAGGGGTGCACGGCATGAGGGTAGGGCGAGTACAGCCCTCGGTGTGGCAGTGTGAGGGGTGCACGGTATGAGGGTAGGGCGAGTACAGCCCTCGGTGTGGCAGTGTGAGGGGTGCACGGCATGAGGGTAGGGCGAGTTCGCCCCTCAGAGTCGCGGTGCCGGCGAGGGGAGCAGCTGACGAGGGCGCGCGTAATGGCCAAATATCGATCTTAGGGAAGGGCACACGCAGCCTTGCGTCTATGGGTTCCCTCAGGCTCCCTCAAAGGGGTGAGGGGCGAGGGATGCATCACGGGCAATTCTGTTCTACGGCCAAATATTGAGCGACCAACGGTGACATGACAAGGAACTGTACAACTATATTCAATTCTATTTAAACTGTACCGCATATTAGCTGTTGGTCGAACTAGACGGTAACCATTGGGTAATCAAGCAAATTGCAATTGATCTTTCAAAAATGTAACTATCGATCTTCCAAGAAAGTAATCATCGGCCTGCCACGGAAGTAATCGTTACTCTGCCAAGAATGTAATCTTTGGCCTGCCAAGCAAGTAGCTCTTGGCCTGTCAAGCAAGTAAACATCTTGCTTTCATCCGATCCTGAGATTCCTGACATGATTGAATTATGGTAACCTGAAAAATGAATCAGGTGCTGCTGATCCAATTTCACCGACGTCTAATTTAAATGACGTTAGACGATTGTTGACGTTGCATTAGAAGTTACGACAACCTTAGATGTTACTACCACCTCAGAACTTATAACCAACAACGAAACTCGAGATTCTTTAGCCCCAGAAAGAGGAGTAATGCGAATCCAGCCTTCGGGCCAAAAATTCCTATCCTCTCCACAGAGACAGCGCTGTTGTCTCTGTGGCAACTACGATGTGGCGTGTATAAGCAATTGTGATAAAGTTGCTTATACAGGTCAAAGGCTGTATTAGCCGAAAGTGGTAGCAGCAAGTACATTTTATTTCGAAATTTGGAGTAATTTCTTTCAATTCGTGGTCATATTTTTTTCATAATTTTCATATAGTTGATATTTAACAATAAAAATTTATAATTTTTCTATCAGTTTTTGGCCGATATTCGAAGTAGAAAATACTTGCTACTACCACCAGCGGCTAATACTTTCCCTTTGAATAAGCACTGTAAGCGACAGAAGAACAAGCAGGAGTAACAAAAAAATCCGCAACAGTAACAGCAGACGAAACAGTGGCAGCAGCATCAGCAGCAGCAGCAACAGAAACAGCAGTAGCAGAGGCAACAACAGGAAAATCACTTTTTTATTGTTCCCTATAAGTTATACTAGGCGAGTTTACATTCAGGCCACGTATAGCAGTCTAATTTACTTTGCAAAAACTGCATTCTCTTTTTTTAGGCCTCTTATATTGTTATTGAAGACAAAAGGTGACTTCCAGTGTAATTGTTTTGAATAAATTTCATTTGCACTGCCATTTTTATTGAACAACGCGGTAAAATTTTTGGGCAACCTTATCATTTTTTCGAGTATAAAGTAACATTTTTTTCAAATCTGGTAATAGCTTCCAGAATATTGACTTAGCAAAGCTTTTTTTCCGCAAACGCTACTTATAAACCAGACATACTGCCCACTGGTAACTAAAGGAGTTTGGTTCAGCCAAATTTCTCGCAGATCAAGTGCTGAACTTCTGAGCATTTGGAACTGTTGCGCCGTATTCAAGGGGTAACCCATGTAGACCGCCAGGGCCGCAGCATCCACGCCTTTCTGCCGCACTGCTTCCAGCCAGCCAACTCAATAAGGCGGGACTCTCAGCAGACTCTGGCTGTAGGGTCAAGAGACTCTCTGCTGATTCTAAAATTGTGGAGTTGATAACCTCCAAGTTGAATGACAATGGAACGAATTGTGAGACTCAGCGCTGATTCTATAATTTGAAAGAATTTTTCCAAGTCTTGAAAACACTCACAGCCACGTAGCAATTGAGTAGAGTGTGCAGCCATGAGCAAAGGCAGCAAGCCTGGCTCTTTTTAATGAGCGTTTGATGAATCTATTATT
Organism: Hyalella azteca; assembly: GCF_000764305.2. Taxonomy (NCBI): domain Eukaryota; kingdom Metazoa; phylum Arthropoda; class Malacostraca; order Amphipoda; family Hyalellidae; genus Hyalella; species Hyalella azteca. The sequence goes on along the minus strand of NW_025931777.1, from coordinate 108,672 downwards.
TAATGGGGGCAAATCCTTAGGCTAATGGGACTTAGGTATCAATTAATGGAGATATATTCTCAGGTTAGGTTAGGTAATGTTAGGTTAGGTTAGGTAAACGCCTCCTAACCAAAACTTTTAGGTTAGGAGACGATAAAGTTTCACAGCTAACTAAACAGCGTTTGAAGCATATTCCATTGAATGCAGATACTCAACTAGTAGCTGATAGAAACGTTAACTGTCACCACTTCAATCATAGAATCAACTGAAAGTGGCAAAATTATAACAAGATAATTACCAAAGAATTGGAGCAGAAGTAGCATTAAAAATTCGAGCTAAGCATCAACAACGTAACAATTCAGTGTGACAGGAAAAGCACCAACAACAAGAGCAACAACCACGTGACAAGTGTGACAGGAAGAACAATAACAACGATAACGTGACAAGTGTAATAGGAGCAACACCAACAACATGAGCAACAACAACATAACAAGTGTGACAGCAACAGAAGCAACAACACCAACAACAAGAGCAACAACAAAATGACAAGTGTGACAGCAACAAGAGCAACATCATCAACAAGAGCCACAGCAGCAGTGGTACCCTGGGATCAATACTGCCCACAGCGTCCCCCTCGCAGGCAAGACATCTCACGGCCAGCCCCTGCGCACAATCTTGGCCGGCATATCGGCGGCCGCTCCAGGACGACGACAAATAAACCGACCGTAGTTTCCAAGCACGCGCCTCAGAAGCACGTGGCGATCGTTGCGTTGGCTCCCAAAGACAAGGCGTGTTATGTACACTCAGTAAAATGAGTGAGACTTTGTCCAAATTACGATGTATATACTTTTTTGCCAGTGTTGGCATCACGACCCAGTTCAGCCCGCAAAATTATCGTATCAGTGTTACGCGCAGAAAGCGTGTCACTATTTGGATACTTTACTTAATTTTTCTACGTGTGCAGTAGTAAGTCCTTGCTGAAAATAATGCTGTTAATCAAGTCATATTTGAATACATTATTTCTCGCTTAATTTTACCATCTCACCGTTAATGGTTGTTGATAGGACACGCAGTCCAAATTTCAATGCTCAACATTGTACCTGATTCTGAAAGCTCCGGAAATAATTCTGTTTAATCTCAATACGCGAGTCAAATTCCTTATTATGACCCTATAACAATCGACATTTATACTCATAAATCGGTAATAGCAGCTGACAGGAACTGGATTGGGCATGAATTCTGCAGACCAGCTCACAATTATAAAAAAAAAACAAGATGACAAGACGCGTTATAAAATAATGACCACATGCCGCTATTACGTATATAAAAGTCTTCTCGTAAACATAAAGCGATGGAACTTTAGTGTGCGCGCATAACGTGTATACCAAATAAACAAAATCACCATTTCTTAATGAGCACACAACAAGCGAATGTATCATCACATTAAGCGCAGCATCATCAGTCACTTCAAATGCATTCAAAACTGAAACTGAGACATGATCTACTGTAACTGGCATTAATAATATTATAGCAAAGCATGACGAGTTCAGATCAAAAATAAAATGCGTTTAAAAATTATTTTTTAAAAACAGCACTTCCAAAGAGGCCAGTGTCTCCGATATTACACATGTACAATGAATTTCGATTTTTTTTGTATTTAAAAATAAATATTTTTCATTTTTTAATATCTAGAAAAAGGGGTTTACAATTTTTTTGAAATTATTTATTCTGTCAATTGCTTCAAGCATTGTCTCCGACTTTACGCAAGTGTGCAAAATTTCAGATCGATTGGACAGGTATATAGTAGTGTGTTAAATATCGATTACTGTATAAGATTTGTTGCAGACAAACAAACAAACAAACAAACAAACAAACAAACAATCAAGAAGTGAATTTAAAGAGAAGTGTTGTAATAACTCAGTTAAAAATTTTCACCAGGTGAATTTGTGGATGCATGCATGGCCACCGTCTGGCTACCGCTTTGTTCAACATGAAGGTAAATTATTTCAATTGCAGTTAATTGTAGTTCCCGCAAGTGCATCTCCGATACACGAATCAGCAATGAAAAATGATTGATAAACATTGATTTTGAGCAGCTGCAGCATTAAAAACAAAGTTCGAGTGAGTGATGAAGTTAACGATCTCAATAATTTAATTTCAAGGTCGCACTTCACTTCAGTTCAGTATAATACCTTGAACTGTTATGATCTTCACTTTTAATTCGATCAATAAATAAGTCCGCGTAATAAATCGCCCATAGTAAAAACAGGGTCCAGTTACAATTTCTAGTACTAGAGAGTATTCCGATCTTGTCTTAATATGGAGCGCTCAATAAGACCATGCATCGCCTTTATATGTGAATGGTAAGAGCACCGAAATAAAGAAGCCGAACTCTATAACCTGGACACACGCCACAAATTTAACCGTACATGCAGAGTAAATTAAACATTAATTTTTTTAAATCTATCTATCGGTAGAATAAAACTAACAAACAAGGTTAAGTAACTCAACCAGCTACCGAGTTTGTAAACGCGATGTTTGGTATCAAGTGTCCTTCCCAGAGACGACATGTGCGCCACTTAAAGTAGGTTACGTTTAGTGTACAGGTGTTCCAGCCGATTTATCCTTGGCGCCGAAACTTTCCAGAGATAAACAGCCGATATCTTTTATTAATGTTGTTCAAGGTGACAGATACATGCCAATGCCAAACATTGAAAAGAAAACTCAAAAATTCGAAAAATTAACCACCTTGCTATAGAAACTAAAACGCTATCATGACATATAATTAAATACCGATTCAATTATAGATAAATAACACAAAGGACGTGATAAGAACGAAGGGTGACGTTTCATTATAGTTGGTGATCTGCTGGTCACTCGTGTTGACAACAATCGTACAGCTATAATGCAAATGTACCAGATAGATCCACAGCAATTGATAAAGAGAAACACGAACTGAGTCAATCAACAGTGCCCGTGTGAAAAGGCTTTCGCAAAAGGCAAATGATATTAGGGGGCAACAATATGTATTAAGCAGATTATCTATAAACAGAAAACTAGGAATATTAAAGCCGTATTATCGAAAGACATTCAATATCAGCAAAGGGCATTTAAGTCTGGAATATATGTATATACCGGATTTGAAAGAATAACGCAACCAGGTTACGCACTTAAAAATAACTTTCGTCTCATAAATTCGAAAGCCAGTTGATGTCCAGTCATGGAAATAAACCCGATAATCTTAGATCATAAACTCAAATTTACGATCATTGTAAAACTATATCACCTCAACATCAGTTCTCAGTGATCATTTGGGTATACAGCTTAAATTGAGGCATGCGATAATATTTGCACGAACAAAATATACAGCAGACACCTGAACAGTATGCGGTGTAGTGGGTGGTGAACCGTGCAGTGTGCAGAGAGACATGAAAAACTTCAAACTACTGAAAACTATCTATCGTTTAAGCAAATTAGCAAACGGTTCAGTGCACCGGTGCAATGAGCAGTTAGCAGCTATATAGTGCACTGTGCTGTGTACTGAGATAGGTGTGCTGTCTACAACGCTGGTGATCAATCAACTCTGCAGTTGTCGGCACAACAAAGAAGTTCTTCACATATGTCACCGCGCGAACCGCACAATTACAGACCTGATTAAAATCACTGTAAGTTTATGGACACCGCTTATTAACATATCTAAGAAACAGAACAAATTTGGAAATTTCAATTCAAATGTTTTATTTACAAGTTTTATTGAGGTGTTCAAATTGTGATCTGCCAAATCTGAGAAGCACATGGTCTTATACAGGACCATATATACTTGATCGTTGTTGATGATTTTATCGCACGTAACGTCTAATTTGCTATTCGATCTTACGGAAAAAAGAACTAAAATCATTTAACCGGAACTTGTCAGCCTGTGGAAGCAACTCGCCGGACAAAATTCTGACTGCCATGTGTAAAGAGCCCGTTTCTTACTAGTGCATCTTAACAGTGCTTGCAGTTTCGTGCTCCGAGCAGCAGAGATATAGAAACCATACACAATATAGTGCGCGAGTCAGCTGAAACGGGGGTAAGTGGACAGATAAAACTGACACACGTTCATTCCCCCGTTCAAAATGAAGGCGAGAATATTTTTGCTGTCAAATTTGCAGGACTGTTGGCAAAGGGCATTCGTAACTTCAATATTGATAAATTAAAGTTCCTTAGCGTTCCCTGATTTTTACGTTTGTTATATAAAAAAACGCAAAATTTTCAAGGCAAACGTATTTTTCAGAAAAAAAACGCATTACTACACCGGCTACGAATACTTTTGAGAAGATAACTGACATAATATTTCCATCGTATATGTATGTATAAACGTGCAGTTTAATGCTATAACATTACCCGGAACACACTATACACTGCGTACAGAGGAATATATTGCAGCTGATCAATACACGCAGGAGCTGCCCAGCTCGACACACATGCGGGCGCGTTATCGACCTGGCGTCCACATCCACAAATTGCATCGTTCACCATAAAATCGATCACCTGCTATCAGTGATAGAATCGAGCACCACAATCTGAACCACCAACATCATTCTCAATAAAAATCATGGCTGGCGCATAGGTGTTTTATACGAATGGCCGACGGCTGGCCAGCGTTGGTATGGTTACAATAGTCATCAGTGTTTGAGAGTCTGAAATATCATATAAAAATCAGATTCGGTTTATCAGAGTCCATTGAACGGTCTCCGGTAAATGGGCGCTGACATGACAATTAATCTCACATTGGCAGTAATTTTTAGGACGAATGCAGCTGACCGGACTCATTAAAAGTCTTGCATTCGTAAAATGAATAGCGAATAGATATTTCTGAAATGGCAGATAAAGCAAATTGCTGAAATGAAGGTCAAGTTAGAATCAGAAAAATCACACGTCAAACAGGTTGAAGTTAAATTAACAAATTATCTGGAATGAAGCACTAGCAATTTGTAGATAATTCAAGTAAATTTCGTGAAGATGCGTGAAACGTGATTGAGTACTTTAAAACGTACTTGTCTATTTTTTTCGAAGATTTTTATACTAGCATATAACGAGGGATTTTTTAGACACATCACAATACTAACACAGTCGTTAGATCAACAGTCTCAAGGTACGCCAGAAAACTAGTTATTATATTGGCGTATAGCGTTATAGCGACTTTCACTTCGTACGCTGTAACAGTACAAGTAATTTTATTGGTGTATAGTGTTAAAGCGACAGACACATCGTACGCTGTAACAGTACAAGTCATCTTATTGGTGTATAGTGTTAAAGCGACAGACACATCGTACGCTGAAACAGTGCAAGTCATCTTATTGGTGTATAGCGTTATAGCGACAGACACATCGTACGCTGTAACAGTACAAGTAATTTTATTGGTGTTATAGTGTTATAGCGACAGTCACATCGTACGCTGTAACAGTACAAGCCATTTTTTCGATCACGCGCATGCGGGTAGCATGGAGCAAGTCTGGCGTGGACGAGGGCACACAACAAAGCAACCGAATGTCACACTTGTGGAGTATATAGACTCCAGCTGCAGGTCGTTCAACTCTTTTTGGCCAGAAAAGTGAGCGGCATTAAGAGGTCTGATAATATTAAGACGGCGCACTTCTTCAGAGAATGAGCTACAGATGAAATTAAGCTTTGAAACAATATATTCACTCATTAATTATTAATATTTAAGACTAAAATATGGAAAATTGAGACTTGAAATTTTTGTCATTTCCTCCAGTATGAGGCTTAAGTTGGGAATCGAATGAAGCAAATGATTCATTTGATTTGAATGAAATATTGAATAAAAGTTTATTTTTATTTATAGAATATACTTAAGATTCATATTCAACGAAACGTTGACAAAAATGAAGACATGTTTTCGCAACTGACAGACATGTTTTTTCAACTGTCAATGTATTGCTGCGAATGTCAATGCAGAATAATATTGGCCTTAAAAAGATGATGGTTGCGGTAACCATTTTTGTTTTCTATTCAATAAGTAAACTTTGCCCGTTATATTACTTCCCTGCATAGAGTTGATGCCCACTTACAATTTTCCCCATGATACCAATGTTTCACTTCAGAATTTATATTGTTTTTAGTATTCCAATTATTATCAATTCATATCCTCTTCATTTTTAAAACGCAAAGACAACGTATAACATTTCTTCTCTTACCTTTTTCTTATTGACATAAATTTTTTTAATATAAAATGTTCATTTCTTAAATTATCTACGCTCAATTCATATTCTTTTAATACGAGTACCTACCTTCTTAATTTTATCCTTGGTGGGCGTAGCAGAATCAGTGGCCGGCGAAGAACTCGAAGTCTCTGGAGTGGGAGGGCTGGCATGGACGGACGTCGGGGTGTTGGCAAGAATTGGCACCTGAGGCTGAGTGACAACGGAATTGACGGCGGCGGCAGCCAGCGAGATGGGCGTTAGGAGGCCAGGAATATTGGACATGAGAGACGGAGGACTCGTCAAGGAACTACGTACTTTCGGCAGTATTCGTGGCAGGTCTTCATAAGATCTGTTGCGTTTGGCGGGAGGGCTTTGGCTCCCAGGCTTGGAGTTAGTGGAAAGGTTTTCTGGGTATCCGTTACCGGCAGCAGCGGCGGCTGCAAGGACTGGTAACCCTGCTCCTAAGTTTCCATAGGCTCCTGCAAGGCCTCCGTTGATGCTGTTGCCGAGATGCAAGCTGCTGAGAGTGCTGAGGGCGCTGGAAACCCTGGGCGGAAGGTTTCTGATTCCAGCAAAAGCGTTGGCTGCGGGTCCCAGGCCGCTGTGGCAGGAATTTGACGTGGGAGACGGCGCAGCTGATGAGCAGTTGGAAGATGGTGAGTGGTTGTTAAAGGAATTACTGATAATATGATTAGCATTGTGGTTGTTGTTGTTGTTGGTGTTTATATTATTGTTGTGGTTGGGGGCCGTATTAAATTTCTTCTCCATAGCTTCAAGAATCTTGCAAGAGTCCCTTTGTCTTTCAGAACAGTCAGAGAGTCCTTTGATCTGTAGACTTTCTGCAGTTTTTAAGAAGGAAGCGAGATCTTGCTGATGAACGTTGATTTCGCCCCGGTACATAAAGGCCAGTAAAGACTCTAAATCCGAACCACGAACATCGCGCATGAACACGATTGGATGGGTGTTTGGATTTGCCAGAAAAAGGGACTGGAAGTACGGGCTACACGCCGACAAAATGACTTTGTGAGCCGCGAATGACTTTCCATCGCAAGCCAGAGTGACGTCAGTGAAGGCCTCCTGTTCGTAAAGCTGATCAAACACGGTCACCAGGTTGCTCTGGTGGTTGTTCCACTTGAGCAGAAAACGCTCGGCCTCCATTGTGCTGTCCAATGCGATGGCAATCCTGCGAGAGACAATGAAGGAAAAGACATTATGACTGGGCAAGATTTGGCACACGGCGTTCCTACTTCTCATGGGTAAAAAGGAAGGAAAAATTCGACGCAAATTCTTGATAAAATAATCCACACAGGTAGTGAGAGTACAGCCCCTAAGAGTGCTTACTCCCTATGAAGCAGAATACAGAAAAGTTCATCGTTGAGTTATTTTTAAAGGTTCAAATCCCGCCTTGAATTTGGTAATGTTACCATAGCGACAAAACATCCCTTTGCACCCCAGAAAAACGTTGTAGTTACACTCAGGTAAATAAAAGAAAAGGAAAATACAGAGTGTTTTCGTACAAGAAGTTCAATATATACTAAGCTATTCAACATCATAAACTGATGCTGCAGCCAACACTATAACCAACATCACGCAAGTACGGTAAAAGGCGTACAAACTTAAAGCTTTACCGTTACGCTAGCCAGGATGATAACCACTCGGCACGTTCAAACCGGGGAATCGGGCCAGTAAGTGGCGTACACCGCAAAACAGATGTTATTTATACGGAAGACATCTTCAAGTTTCCAACATACACATTGACCGCTTCGTACGTAATAATCACTCCCGATCTAGATTGCGATAAGTTCTCTTATTGATGGCAGATGATCTAAGTCATTGAGGTGTTTCGACATCAGGGATGAGGCGATTTATGGTCGCGTGATGCTAACCGCACGCGGTGCACACAGAGGTAAATTTTCCTTGAGAAACGGACAGCGATCCGCCAGATACTCCCACTCATTAGCTGTGCCGCAGGAGATTAGCTCATGGAATGGATTACAGGCACCGTGCGATGGCTCTCGAGAACATTTCATTTGATGTATAGAGGATTTTGTGGCTTTTGTCTCGCCTTGCAGTCATGAGGGAAGCCTTCATAGTTCCTGCGAGACTGTGTGAGGACTTTTTATCGACTTGCAGCAATGATGGAAGACCTCAGACTTACGGATGACCATGGAAGAGTTAGAGGTTTAGGGAGTTCATCTCCCAATGCAGTGAGAACGAAAGTCCGGAAGTTCCAAAGCAGTGAGAACGGAAGTATCGGGGGGACAGCACACCACAATCAGACCTAGACAACGTTAGTTTTGGTTTGCAGTCATGCTTGACGCACGACCTCATAGTCATAAGAGACCCAATAGGAACTGGAGGTCTTGGCAGCCTCTATCTTTCCACACTGTAATGATGGAAGCCCTGGAGCTACCGGAGACCATATGCTCCCGCATGAAGCAACAGCACAGCGTCCAGGTCCCGATAATTATCACGTGCGGAGAGCGGAACCGCAAACTTCTCAGCGCCAAAGAATGCGCGAAGATAGATACAGACTCTGACGGTATAGAGACAATGAGCAATACATGACCATTTATATTGAAGGCGTGACCCGAGAAAATACTCAAGGCCGAGAGGTGGTAGTACAAATTCAAGGAGCGTTTGGAAATCTGCAGGCGACCCAAACACTGAGATCGAGACTGTTAATTATGGACTGTACGTACAGAATTGAAACCCAAGTTTCCTCTTGCATATGTGTCCAAGTGAAATTCCAGCATATCATACCACAATAACGAATTCTAGGCCGCTCCATAATGCTAACTTATGACAACCCTATAACAAGTCCAACGATGCAAGTTTTAATCTGCACAGGCTTGACGTGCGCATGAAAGATTTGCGAGTGTTTTCAAAAGTCAAGAGTCATGCCTATTACACAAGACCGCCGTAAATGGGGAAACATATCATAAATATATTGTAGCAAATCTAGACAATATAAAATATGCTCTAAGCTTTATGCAGTAAACCAGGCTTTGTTACCTCGTACAAAAGGTATATACGTGATGTGAGATATGTGAACAGAAAAGGAGTCACGAGCGTATTTAAAAAATTTGCAGACTAGCAACACTTGCAACAGGCTGCTAACAAAATTGAAGACAAAGTATCATAATTTTCTTTGTAGAATGCAGGAAAATGAATGCCAAAATGGTATATACTTATTTAGTATCACTCTAACGTAGGTGATGGGCATTCGGTTTCTTACCTTTAGACTAGACCAAATAGACGACACTTATGACGTCGCATAAGTGTCATAATTCGACAGAAAAATCCGTTGCGCGCGCGAGGATCAAACACATAATTGCGCCAGTTATTATCAATCAACGGAAAGTGTTTACTGGGCAAGTATGACAACGGAGCTTTTCCGTCGCAAGTTGGGCTGCTTGAATACATGAGTGTTAGGATATAAAACTAACTTTATACAATTAGTTATTTTTGGATGCTGAGATTTTTAGATGAACGAACGGATGATCGGATGTATAGGGCTGTTTCAATACAGGTCTGATTGGATGTACGTTTGTTAAAATGCGCGGTCTATAGTTTAGATGTAGGGCTGTTAAAATGTGCGGTTGTTAAGATGTAGAGCTATTTAAATGAACGGCTGTCAAGATTTAGGGCTGTTCAAATACATCGCTGTTGGATGCACGGCTGTTTGGATGCCAGGCCGCTCGTGTCGATGAGGAGAGAGGCAGCATTGAGCAAGAGGAGCTCGTTGATCTTACGACAAGGCGTAACTGCGCATCAATGAGCACTGTTCGTGCGCATGTCCCATTAGCACATGCACGCACATATGAATCGTTTGTCCGCGTCAAAGTATGACTACAATTCGAACACAAATAAGTTGGGAGAGGCATTAATATTGCACAAGTGCGAACGTGCTTCAGCCGGTAAATTGAAGAATCATTCGTACCAATCGTTCAATGTATAGATTGTTTTTACAACCGTGTATGCTAATAGATATGTACATATTACATCCATAAAACCACTCGTCCACACTCAATAGCTTCCAGGATACATATATACAACCCAAGAAACCCATACAAATACACATACACGCAAGTGACGCACACACGCGAGTAAAAAATACGTACACACACATGAGTGACACATACACACACATGAGTGACACATACACACACATGAGTGACACATACACACACATGAGTGACACATACACACACATGAGTGACACACACACAGGTATGCTGGCTGCATGCATTGCTGGGTGATGGCAGCAGAGTAGTTGTGCAAGAGCGGCATTACGCGTCTCTTTCTTAGCTGTACAGCGCAGCCATGCACGCAGCGCTCCCGGGTCACGAGCATGAACCACTTCTTCAACACGCGCATGTATAACACGCACATTTAAACACATGGAAAAATATTAGCGTAATTCAAAAGGTAATGACCACGCTACATCTATGACTCGGAAATTTCAGAAGTGTACCATGGCTACCTGGAGCACAGACGGTAAATTATTAGATGACTCAGACGGGTGTTCGTTCATCATTGACTTCTATAATAGGGTCTCGAGACATCGTTCTTTAAACAGGTATATTGACATAGTTTGTAAATAGAAGAAGAATTGCCGTTGATGAATTAGTTATAACAATGTCCTAAAAATCTCGTGGTTACGCCGCAGTTTTGTAACGGGGTACAAAATCGAACAATATCCAGCTCGGGTTGCGACAGCAGCAGAGGTTATTACAAGGACTATCTCGATGTCACAATACCTCCATAATGTATCATGGTTGCAGCAGCAATGGAGGACTCATTCATAATGCCTCATCGTGGTGACAATTTATCTAGTATATCTCATGGTTACTGCAGCGATGCATGGCGTGAGTTGGAGTGTGTGCAGCGCAGTGAAGTTCTGCTCAATTTCACCCAAATGACGGCCACAATCGTGGAAGAAACACACCAAGTTCCCAGCACTCACTACTGACCGCACCACTCGGGCAGACCACTGCTACTTTCTCCCACACTTTCCAGCTGCAAATTATAGCACAATTATCGGCGGCCAAGAGTCGGACTCTTAATAGCATCCACATTGTCGTAAAGGGCACGGTGGAACATGGTTGTATCGTGTGAAATAAGGTTTTACAGATTATGTGTCTCCCGAGTGCTCTTTAAAAAAATTAACTGGAATCTCTCAAAAATACACCTAATTTTAAGATTCAGTTATCGGAACTGGGGAAACATATGATAAATATATATTACGCCCTCTATAACAGCGTAACAGTTCTGCACATTCAAGAATGTGCGGAATGACTTGGCTGAATAATCAAAACGGATTATAATTGATAAATGAGTTACAGTATGTTTAATTGAGGTGAAGTTCTGGAGCCAGTTTTAACAAAAGTTAATGATGTGCAGAACTGCAGATCAGCAGCAATGAAATTTTAAACATGAAATCCCACAAAAGTAGAGGTAAATAAAAGTAAATCCCATTTCAAGTATATCCCAAATCATCGAGTGGTCGGATCTTCCGCGTAATGACATAAACCGCAATAATCGACTTCGTTGAAGAAACTTGTCCTCAATACGAAAAAAATGTGTTATTATCTCGGAAAAAAGAACAGGATGATGAAACTCCATCGAGTCAAAAAATTAATAGAAAAAATAAAGAATCTTATTTATTACTGTTTACAATTTTCACCTGATTGGAGATGAAAAAAAAACTTTTGCATCAGAAACCAAACTTTAGGGCGCGAACGGTCATTTTGAGCGTTAAAAGCTTATTGTTTAAAAGCCTTTTGATTGTCATTTCTGTTTTAAAAGAAACCAATTATTTCAGGTCACAAGCAGCCATTTTCCAGCAAAAATACGGGAAAGATCAACGTATGGGAGTACATGCACGACTCAAAGGAGAGATCAGAACTTTCATTTCACACTACAGACAATAGTAGCCATAAAATGTGAGAGCCACCTAAGCCATTCACTGCGTTAGCCAAACCACGGCCAAGATTTTCAGTAGGGGAGCACGCGGGAGTTGATGAAGCGTGGACGTCACGGGCCCGAAAACGAGAGCAACGCCATCCCGCGTGACCGTGGGCCGTGACACGCGCGCCACATCACCATATGGCGCTGCTTATGGTGTCACAGCCCGTATAATTTAGCTGCTTATGGAGGGCTGCTGCTTTGGCTGCTTATGGCGACCTCAAACAGCGTGACAGAACAACGCTGTGTTGCTCATGGAGGCCCCCCTAACAGCGTGACAGCCCCAGTATGGGCCGCTCTATATAGAAGGCCTCCTATAACAGCGTGACAGCCCCAGTATATGGGCCGCTCATGAAGGCCTCCTATAACAGCGTGACAGCCCCAGTATATGGGCCGCTCATGGAGGCCTCCTATAACAGCGTGACAGCCCCAGAATGGGCCGCTCATGGAGGCCTCCTGCGTAACAGCGTGACAGCCCCAGTATGGGCCGCTCATGGAGGCCTCCTATAACAGCGTGACAGCCCCAGTATGGGCCGCTCATGGAGGCCTCCTATAACAGCGTGACAGCCCCAGTATGGGCCGCTCATGGAGGCCTCCTATAACAGCGTGACAGCCCCTGTATGGGCCGCTCATGGAGGCCTCCAATAACAGCGTGACAGCCCCAGTATGGGCCGCTCATGGAGGCCTCCTGTAACAGCGTGACAGCCCCAGTCTCTCATGGAGGCCCCCTACATCGTAACACTCACTCATGGCTGAGTTGCTTATATATTGTATTTGGGTTACAAACAGCGTTACAGCTCCAGGCTGTGCTTCTGATAGCAGCCTAGGACAGCGTGACAGCTTCTGTATAGGTGCCTTATAATGAAGTCAAGAGCGCCTCGCAGTCAGGCTTTGTTCAGCGTAGAAGAATTCTATGAGTATACCTCAAGTATCTTTAATCACAAAAGGTTAACTGAAATATTCAACATTAACAACATTAAGCAAGCTCCTTAAACCGTATAATTTTGAATTTTCAAAATCGATCGTTTCATTCAGCCATTTTTATCCAGTGAGCCATTATTTAATTGCTAGAAAATTAAAGCCATATCTACAACGACAGATCTTCGGTCGGCCCTTCTCGCGTATGATTTTTGACGGAACTCACATCGAGGAAGTGGGCAATCGTCAAAAATATGAGAATATTGTGATATTTTCATAGCAATAATGGATAAATGAACCAACGAAATGACGAGTGAGCGAACGGGCAATATGTAGAGCTGGCGAGACTCTATGCTATAATGGGTGCGACGTGTATACTATAATAAAAACACTATATACGCAATATCATTCGTTTTAAATACAAATTGTACCGGTATACAGTACACTTTCAAAAGAGTACTGATTACAGTAAAGCCTGAAGTACATGCATTAGATTAAGCACAATTTATTGCACATTCATAATTCAGAACAAGCACCTCAATTAATATGTCGGTAGTATTAAAATCCGCTTTTCATATATGCAGAAGTAGTATATATATGCAGGGCACTCTCAACAGCTAGGGTAAGCTGAATATTATTCCGTTTTAGAACATATAGGACACAGAAACAACTACACGGCTATGACGAGGAACATTGCATAGTACACAATTCACACAGCCCACGCAACACAGCTAGCTAGAGTAAGAACACAGTGGTGACCAGCAGGGAAGGTATATTGGCTCACACATCCGTTCATCTTGCTAAACACGGAGCTGGACATGACGGCGAGGTCAGTTCGGTGCTTGCGGAACCGCAAGATGGATTTATAACTCATTTCTTAAGGCGACTGCGTCCGCTGCATTCACTAAAAAAAATCACAGGTGGTTCATGAAGGGCCAGTGATTGGTCGACGGACGGCAGGCTTTGATTTTTAATTAGGTAATGTTTGACTTAAATAAACTAGAATTGAGTTCTTTATGATTGGTCAAAAATGCTTCCTGAAGGTCATTGTTAGTTAAAATAATTACGTTTGGTCCAGTAACTGAGTTGTTTGTCCGATATTTGTTGATGAAAGTTGTTCGTTTAAAGTAGGAAGTATGGTCTAATTATTTAATGGTAATCCCTTCAAAAACTATCCGTTGAAAATCGTCTCGTATTTAAGAAGTTTGTTCATTCAACTTCCTTCTCGTCGTTGACTTATAGTTCATCAATTTTGGCAAGCGAATCACAACAAGATCAAATAAATAGATTTCAACAAATTTGTGAGATTAAATTTACACAATTTTGTGGGAAGAAATTTCCACAAAATTCACGAACATCGAAAGTACGAAATGTTCACAGCAGAACCCATTTTAATGCGCTGACATGATAGACGCGGCTATATAATGTGTGTAGTCAGTAGGACGATTATATGTCACAGAATGCCCGACTCGCCAACGAAAAATGGCATTAATTGCCTTTTCCAGAATGCGAGGACGGAGATATAACGTGTGTTTCACCCGCACACCACGAACATCCGGGGTGAGCGAACATCCAATATCGCACAATGCGCGGTTAATTGGGTGCTGCATCACCCGCACGAACCGAACAGCCACTCACAACACGCGTGCGTGGCTGCCTCATCACCCGCTCACCCGGCCAGAGCAGCCACTCTGGCCCACTCACAACATGCGCATGAGGGCGCAGGATCATCTGCACTTTTCTGGACAGCCGTTCACAAAATGCGTGCATATTGGCGCCGCATCACCCATTCACCACGAACAGCAACTCTCAAAGCGCATGTGGTTGCAGTGATGCCGGATCGCCCGTACACCCCTAACAGCCACTCACAAAACGCATGCGTGGGTGCCGCATCACCCACTCACCAGAGCAGCTACTCACAAAATATGTGCATATATATGGGTTAGCGAACATCCAATATCGCACAATGCGCAGTTAATTGGGTGCTGCATCACCCGCACGAACCGAACAGCCACTCACAACACGCGTGCGTGGCTGCCTCATCACCCGCTCACCCGGCCAGAGCAGCCACTCTGGCCCACTCACAACATGCGCATGAGGGCGCAGGATCATCTGCACTTTTCTGGACAGCCGTTCACAAAATGCGTGCATATTGGCGCCGCATCACCCATTCACCACGAACAGCAACTCTCAAAGCGCATGTGGTTGCAGTGATGCCGGATCGCCCGTACACCCCTAACAGCCACTCACAAAACGCATGCGTGGGTGCCGCATCACCCACTCACCAGAGCAGCTACTCACAAAATATGTGCATATATATGGGTGCCGCATCACCCACACACCCCGAACAAGCCACTCACAACGAGCGCATGAGGGAGGCGACGTCACGCTCGGTGCGGGAGAAAGCCCTGCACCCACGCAGCGAATGGCGTCTCGCCGGTCAGCCTACCGTGAAACGCTGCAAAAACTCAGCCGCTCTTGTTGAACGTAACGGTGCCCTCTACGTCGTCGTGTGGCGGTAGGTTCTTACGTCGAATACGGTTTGTATCGTTAGAGAAAATGGAACCAATACCGCACAAACATACTTTCAATAAACGTCACTCAAACATTTAAGTACCCGTTGTGTATATGTTTATACATACGTCAAATTCAACGTTACATGTTAAAACATTAGTTGAACGCAAAGTTTCCACACTTTTCTTTTTAGATAGCCAATGTATCCCTGTACAGTACAAGTACACATACCACATAAATAAGATCGTTCCTATTTACACCTGTGTAAACAATGCATGCGATGCGTGAGCTGGTATCTCTGATCTGCATCATTTGCTGCCGCTGCCACAGCGGCGAGCGTCAGTTTTTCAGTCAATAGTTTTCTTCGCTGGTTTAAAACTGCAATTAATTGTGTGTATTTTAACTGTCTTAAAATTGCGTATCGTAAGACAGTTAATTGTTTTTAATATTCAATTCAGTAATATTAAAATAACTTAATAAAAGTACACAGAATTCGTTAAATCCTAATGATATCATCAAAAAGAGCTTCAATTTTTTCAATATTCATAATAGTTAGATCGGTGATCGCAGAAAGAGACAAAGCCGCTCGTTCTAACCGGAGATTTATCACAAAGCAGAACGAATATCTGTGCCGAAGTATTTTTGAAGGAAAGATTGTTGCGTATCCATTTCTTAGTAAAGTATAACGTAGCAAATATTAGTAGAGCCAAGCTCAGGTACTCGAAAAAAAAAGATAACGCGAAGAAACTTGCGCAACAGCGCTTGCTGCGGTATACCTCGGAATTTATGGCAGGAAACCCTCTTTACTGAATGAAAATAAGGGGGCGGTGCGCGAGTGCCCATAATTGGCACTGCCATGCCCATTGGCTCTGCCAGTGACCACTCATTGGCACCACAACTGGCGCTGCCGTGCCCCGACACCAACCAACCGCAGTCGCAGCTTTATGTTCAAACAACAAGTGTCAAGTTCGCTTACGGTAGACTTCTCGTGTGCTTCTAACTCCAACAGTAAAATTACTTTTATTATTTACGATCATCCATCTTGGATTCATTACTTTGATAGAAGCGTACTGCATAGTATCATGATCGACGGGGTGCATGCGGTTCTCTCTTAGCATCGTCAGGCTCCGCCTTGTTGTACTGACCGCCGTAGTCTCACTTCTCGCCCCCTTCCTTCTCATCCCCCTTCCGCTACAAGCCCCCACTTCTCTTCCTCCCTTCCCACCTTCTTTCCTTCCCTCTTTAGTGGCACTCACTCTCCGTTTGGCCTGTCAAGCTTTGTGCACGAGAGTATCATAGTGGGCTGACACAAGAGAGAGCGCAACACGAGACAACGTTTATACTATTGTACGATGTCATAGCTAGTCCGTGTGAACAATTTGTTACTTATTCCTCACCATCAACAAAATAAATCCACAATACGGCGGCAAATATCCACTGCAGCTGTAGGTGCGTGACACGCAAGGCGTATATTTAACGAATGGACTTTAGGTAATTTAACAGAAATTTATTTTAACAAAAAATGTTAAGTAAAATTAGCGAATATTAACTGAGTAATAAATAATATCTGTTTGTAAAGTACACGATAAAATACCCAAAAAGTTAACGGGAAATCTGTACCGCATAATTTTTTAATTGATTGTATCACTAAAGATAATCAATATGCAACTTCAAAAGTCAATCATAAAAACGGGAATGTTAAAAACAGAAGAAAATTTGTCTATAAATTACCAAAGATACAGAAATAAACGCACGTCAATATTTCATGAACAAAAAAGAATGGAAGAAAGCAAGAACTTCATTATATATATCATTCGTATGAAGAATTGATACGTTAATCTCACGTACATGATGTAGTTGCAGTGTTGGATTAACTCTTGAAACTCGCTTCACAAACATACATAAAAACCATCACGAATTACGAGCTCACGTTTCATAAAAATTAAAGTCCAAAGAGCCTTTATGAAGAGCTACAGATCATGCATGGCATAACAATGCACCGCACACGGCGAATACCCCAAGACTGGACTACATTTAACAATACAAGTCGATTATAAATATACCTGTAGTATAATTTTTCTACAGCTATCTCTTAAGTACCCTAATGCCTAAAAACTGATAACGAGCGGCAACGACGCTAGCCATGATGATTTGTATATATTATTCTCCTCCTTTAATATAAGATAAAATCGGACAATGTTCACCAAGCAAAGAAATTCCCTGTAAAATCGAGCACCTATCTCATTGCACGTGATGTATCTATGGTATCCACATGATTTAAGGCTTGATAAGAATTAGCACATAGCAGCATACAACTCAAGCACAGTGCACCAGTGCAACGAGGCATGCGCTGCACGCTCGCTTATCAGCGGGCAGCACGCGGGCACAGTGTATGCGCCACGCAGCATACGCATGTCATGCGTTGTCTCGCACTCACGGACCCTAACTGATAACTGCTACACACAACACTTATAACTATAGCAGCTTTCGTACGCTATACTTCTCATCAGTAATATTATTATTAGGATTATTTCGGCGATTGTGCATGGAGAATGAGATAATACAATTATTTTTGCGATTAAGCAAGGAGAGCGGAGAAGTATTAAGAATATTTGAGTATGCGAGCATATCCCGAAGAGCTATACATTGGATAATCAATAATCCCATATGCCTCTGGCAATAATTAGTAATTTATTGAGTTTGAAATTGTTAGCATTCTCAAAATTTACATATATAAAAAGTCATATAATAAACACAAAATGGCAACATGAAAATAAGATAATAAATATAATTCATAATAAGTACCTACATAACAAAGAGGTAATAATGAATAAAACACGGATCTGCAAAGAATAAAAAATAAACACGGATCTTCATGCCCGCAAAGTGAGAAACAATTAAGTAAGGAACATTCACAAGCCGGATCAAAATGTGAAAAAATGGTCAGAAACGTTTTGTTAAAGATCTTACCGTTTTTAATTTTTCTTTAATTCGCTGATTAAATTTTTGTCGGGAAAATTTGTCAGTCACACAGAGTAGGGTACAGAGCTTATATATTTGATCGCAGGTGCAACTTTATCAGATGGTAACGTCAATCTCAGTGAACAAGGATCTGTACATATAGCATGCTAGCGCCCTGTGATAAAGTGATGGCGTCTATATGGTAACCCGGGAGATTGCAGGTTTTTTAACAGAAAAAATATAAGTGGCACAGATTTGCGATCAAAACGACATTAGAAACGGCAACGAACGCAAATCGATTACACGTATACGGTTGTACACTGTCTCCCATCTCTAGCTGGGTGATGCCATCTAAAATAAACGGTATCAACTAAGTCACTAAATAATTTCAACGAATATGAAAGAGAGATACGCTATATACCTCATGTAAGGATAATGGGAGCTCAAGTAGAATTGTGTGACACATCGATCAGTTATGAAGTATAGCAAAATGCCAAATTCTTATTCCAATTTACAAAGATCCACTGAAAAAATAAGAAGGACGATGGAAAGGTGAAAAGAGATATTCCACTCACTGCTGGCCATATATCATCACAGGTAGAAGTATTCCGAGCATTCAGACGATTGACCGGGTAATTTATCAAAAATTTAAACTTATTTGACTTTCAGACTACCCGAGTTTCAAGCTCAACCTCAAGCCAATTACTGTCGAGATTATAGGCAATTAACGCCTTCCAATTACACAGCGTTAGCCAACGATTAACCGCCTATCATGAATCTTCCCTAACAATGACGTTGAAACATCGTCCAATCAACGTTATTTTAACATCAAATGTTTGATGGAAAGAGACCAAAGGCATCAATCTACCGCTTGCTGGTCCAGCTGATCGCAGGAGGCATGGCAGGGCGCATGATAAGCAACCGGGCACGCGATAAGAAACGTGGCTCATTAGTGAGAGCGTGGTGTGGTCAGCTATACCTCGGCATGATAACCTCGTGACTGATTAACATAAAATCATCTGGTTGATTTTTAGGGATAAAAATATTAAGAAGTCGTTGGAATGTCAGCTGACATAATCGGAACAGTCTTAATAGCAGTAAGAATAATAATAAGATCATTCATGTTAATGGTATCTAGGCCATAATCCTATAGAAGATAAGTAGTTGCTGGCGTTAAAGGTGTACAGAACCAATCAATTGAAAATAAGGTATCTATATATCTTAGATATGTGAACACGTGAATATAATATTTATCTTTGTGACAAGCACGTGCAACACGTCTAATACGACCGAAAAGAGCCACGTTTTCAGATACATCGCCTCATCTCACCACTTAGAACATTTTCCCAAGCAATGGCATTCATTGAAAACTTTTGGTTAGACGTTGTTTCCATGCAGCGACTGCCAAACGTGCACTAAACCTTAATGCACGAAATTATTATATTAGATTAGGTTGAAGTTTTAACATTAAATTTAAGTAAAAATCCTAACATACGTATGAATTTTCAACCTTAAGTTTGAGTAAAAATCCTAACAAACGTACACCAATCCACAATTCTGTTATGTTCATTAACTTAATATTAATTAGATGAATTTTAAGAAGTTCATGGAAGCTAACGTGACTATAAATTAAGGTGCACTTAGAGCAAGAAGACTTGCTGCGGTCAGAGTTTAAGTGCACTCATTGATACGTACCCAATGCGTTAACATAATCGAAATGTTACATGCACTTTTAATCATTTCATCAGGAAAAAAGTGTGCGTTGAATATTAAATGTAGAGATAATTATTAATAACGCCTTGCATCATCACATGTGTGATGGTAGTGAAGCCTATATATGAAGCTCCTACATGCTGGGCACGTACACTTCAAATTGCTATACATTAATTGATGTGCGCAGTGATTTTTAACTAAAGTCACATGCCTTCTCAAGTTAATCATTTCAGGGAACAAAATGGATGCTAGAAAAGAAACCTGAGAAACCCACAGATATTCCAGCCCCCTGTTGCAAATCCCTTAGCTATTCATCTATTTATCCTTAGGTTAATGCGAAGGACCTGTACCAAAGCGTCTTGCACAGAAAATTAGAACATTTCCGCGTTGGTTTTTGAATAATAAAGGATAAGGAGGGCGCCGTCTGAAATATGGCGACGCATGAAGTTTGCTCGTTAGCGAGAATACAGTGGAGCTGAATGGTCGTAAGCCCGGGGGACTTTAAGATTAAAGAAGCGATGTTCGAGGTCAAGTTCAGGAGCCGAGGTCAACCCTGGCGGCTACTCTCCTACGGGGGTTGGAGGAGGACCATGCGTCGCCTATAATATATTCTCATGTGTAATTCCTGCTACAAAACGGCTGCTTCCTGCTCCGATTTTGAAAAGGAAATTAATGTCCAATACTGATGCTACACCGATCTGCAGGCGTTTATTTCGCCGAATTTTGACTGTGGGATAGGGAGGGAGGTTTGGGTGTTCCGCGGGCTGGCTTGCAGCGGGTCTCTGTAGTATATTAATGGCGTTGGGCAGCCATCAATCTCACTGGGAATAAAAGACAGATTTTAGCCGGTCAAACGTGAATATTCGGTGGCCACTTGCGTACCAACTGTGACTTTAAAAAAAAAGATGGTAGAGCGGCCTGTCTGATGATTCGACAGAATATGTGGGTTCTAAATTTGTGTTCACTGTGTTATCCTATTCAAAATTACAGGCGGTTTTTACGCGGAGCGACTGTCTAATGAAATACGGCCGGGGCTGATAAAAAAGTGAATAATTATATATGAGCTATTGCACTTGTATTGCACTTATGAGCATTGCACTTGTAACATTTGTGAGGGTGAAAAGTGTGTATCTATGAACATAAGCATTTATTAGATTATTATTATTTTCTACTATTTTTTCATGATATAAATAATTTTGACTTGGTTTGCAAAGGTTTTGGTCGGGTACGTGAGAAATGCCGATTATACAAAGGCAAGTAATTGGTGCCGTTAATGCTGAATACGTGAAGGTATAGCCTGTATATTTTGTGCGAAAAAATGCGTTCTGAATATACAATTAATTAGAAAAATTACAGAATTAAGTACATGTTTCGGACAAGAAGTCATTCCCTTTAGCGGCGGGCGATAATGGGGAGAGTTAAACAATAAAAATACAATTATTTTTTCCCAAATCCTAACTTAAATTCTTGAAATTAAAAAAAAATGAGCATATAGGTAACATTAGTTTCAAGCAGATATACCGAGCTTGTGCAATTGAAATTCCAGTTAAATTTGGTACAATTATAGATCATTGCACGGATGTGATAGCATACCTACATCATTTTTACATAAGGGAAATGAATAAAAGACGCACTAGAATTGTTCATGCAATACTGGTACCTTAATTTTTCTTGACTATGAATCGTGAATTGATTTCGCCTCCAGGGTGCTGTTGTATACATGAATACCCTTGTGTATCCATTACATGCGCGACTATGTGTGAAATTGCATGCATGCAATACATGGACACAGGATCATGCCTCAAGACTGGGAGAGTATAGATGTGAGGCAGGCTCGCTTTGTTGTGCTTTCTCAAAGCTTTGTTTGCAGGCCGCCACAACGCCGCAACGTCAACAACCGCATGCAGGAACGGCTGCTGCTTGCACGCACGTGCCCAGCCTTGCGTGTGATTGCGAGTGCTTGCTGTGCTTTGCATAGACAATGTCTATAAAAGTTTGCTCCCATAAACATATAATAAAATTCAACAGAATTTAAGGCTGACGCTTGACAAAATCGAGAAAAAATTAATTTTCATCTTAGTGGACAATGACAAAAAGCTGCATGTTCAGCTACCAATAGCTTTTAATAAGCTACCCTAATTGCAATATCCATAGTAATATAAAAGGCAGGCAGTCTGACGACCAGTGTTTAACAAAAGGGTTCTCTGAAATGTGGGTGCATGAGTGAGGTGCCACCGTACACATACGGGCCGCTGATGAGCACACATAGGCTTCATTTTTCAAATTTAAATAATTATACACAGTGCAAGCTTCAGCATAGAACTTCGTATTATTACTCAGTGAAGTGTCCGTAGTAAATAGTAAATCACCTATGACGCAAACGTGTTCGCATGAAATGCATTATGTTAAGTGAATCACACAATAAAAATATTTTACTTACTATACCTTTTAATGCACAAGTTGACCCTCAATGATACGTCTTGCATACATTAATGAAGTCTGAACAGTGCGTTGTCGCATTGCATTCATAAGAAGGTAGAATAAAAAAAAGTTTAGTGACCACCCAAGTTTAAGTTAACAAATATCAAATAATCACTATCAGAAATTCATATACGGGAAGATTGATTTAGTGTTAATTTTAATACAAATCTTCACCGTATAACGTTGCACGTTATCTGTTCCGTGGAAAATTGATTATGACAGCTGACAATGGTCTGAGCTTATTCTGCCAAATTAAATTAATTAAAAGCTATCCAGGTACATCTAATTGATCACGAATTGATATTATTGACCAATACTGGAATTGACGCAGATGAAGGATTCCAATTTGAGGCAGGCGAATAAAAAAATTTGTTTTATGAAAATACTTACCAACACATTAATTAGTGAGCGAAAATTATTGAAAACAGAGGTAGGAGCACATAGCAAGGGTACTATAACCCATAGAAATACCTTATATACTCGTTTCTTTTACTCGTACAATATTGATCCAGACATATATAAATGTTTAATTCAATTCTGCACTGACTTTTAAGGGATATGCGCACTAAGTGCTAGTATGTGACAGTAGTCGTTGTCATGCATACACTTATATAGGGATGGTAAACACGCTTGCTCGAACGGGCATATATGCATATGCCCGTTGGATCAGGTATACCCGCGACCGGCCCTAAAATGCTGCCTGGTTATCACGGCATTAATCTCAGCTGAGCAGGAAACAGGAAGCACATAAGGTTTTCTGGACCGAACCTTCCAGCTCGGGTGGTATACGTGATGGTTCAAACAAGCAAACAAAAAAAAAATTAAGTACCTGTTTGTGCAACCGAGCTTCTACTCAACAGCAAGATTAAAGACATTGACGCATTCCAAGTAAACACCGCCAGTAGTTACAGATTATTAGAACACAAAACTGCATGAGTCTTGTACTTTCATAAGCAAGTTTGCAATTAAAAGTGTTTCAGGAAATCTAAAAGTCAAACAAAGTAATATGTACCCGTATTTTTAAGCAGGTAAAAGTTCGTGAACATCTTCATGAATTATACAAATTTTAGGAATATTGTCACACAAGCCTACCCAGAAACAGGATACGTTCTAGTGAGCGCAAAATGACTTGCACTGATGGTTGCCGCCACGTTCCCACGTACAACTTTAAAATGTTCTCTGTTGCGTACGAACGTCCTCATGCAGGTTGCTACATGCACTCAATAGTTGTAGAAAGAATAAAAACTAAAGTATAATTTAACTTGAAAGTTATCTTCCTGGAGAGTGACATACGGAGGTATATGGGTTAACATTTTTTACGGGTGTTCATTTTATAATGAATATAGATAGCGTTTTACAATATTTGATTGGTCACCATATTTTTTTTACCCACATGCCACTTGCGTTTACCTTGTGGCTGCTGCTGAAAAACGAGTATTAAAAAGATCTCGAAACTCAACATAGAAATTCATGCGTTTCAAACAAACGCCATATACTGTAGAGTACTTAGTGTGTAATGTGCTTGCTTGGCGTACGACGATTACAGTTCATTCGTACTGATATTTATCCATATTAACTAGCATCGCTCCTCAAACTTTTATTGGGAATGAGCTTACAATTGAGTCAAATAAATAGAAAATGAAAATATAGAAATTGAAACTGATAATTAAGGAATTACAAAAGGCCTGCAAATCCAAATTCATATTTAATAAACAATTGACTTACCGATGGGAAAAATCGGGAACAGCAGCTCTGTCTCGCCGAAGAGATCTGGTCGAATGATGTCCACTTCAAGAATTGAGTATTATTTTCCGAATAAACTACTTCACATCAACCAACAGGAGTCATTGGAGCACACACATGAAAGACTCAAGAGGATAAAGTTAGGCAAAGTACATCTAGCATGAAAATTGTTTTCTACAAACAGGCCAAGTACGCAGTAAAAAAGTTGGCATATCATGTTTTGGCATCTCTGAGTTGGCAGGTACTCGTTTTTCCAGCCAAGAATCACAGCATTTCATTTAAAAACTATTCAAAAGACAGGGCACAGTGTTTAGGCCACGATCATGTGTGTTTTTCAATACAGTTAAGTGTTGTCTGTAGGTAGAGGAAGGCAGATTAAAATGGTACAGACTCCACCACGTGATGCGGTGCTGTTCAGCACAACGCAGCTTCAAGCCACCTGATGCCGTGATATTTAAAGTCGCTTGTATACCCTGGAAAATTTTACGGGAGCAGTTCACGATCCAGATTTTAACCTTGATTATTTCATAAACCAATAAAGTTCGCATCAGCTAGATGGAAATATGTTCCTGTACTTGCCGATAAATACACGAGGAGATATTACAGTCGAAGTTGAATACAGTCTTGCGCTCTAAACAAAAATCGATATCTTCTGTGGAAGTGCCGCGGGAGTGAGCAACATTCCCCTGACCACAACCACCCTCCACTACTGCCGCCGCTACACTGACAAGGCCCGTGGCTCGCAGACGGTAGCGGCCCCTGAGTCACTTGGGCGTCATCTCACCGTCATGCCATTACCGCTACCCCGCCCTCTAGTGTTCCTTTGCACCACTATTTCTTCATGTCCATCTTCATTATTTCACCGTTGATTTATACACTACAACTACAAATTACAGTACAAATAAAGGATTAGACATTATGGCTTACCACGAGTGCGAGTGTTAATAGGTAATAATATGACCTACCATTCCGACGTCACGGAAATACATTTTCAATTTCAGTATAGGTGACCTATTATATGGTGACGACTGATGAGTAATGTAACTGTATTATATTATTCTCACAATTATTCACAAGAAATGTTGAGCATAATACATGCATCCGCATGATTACCTCGTACAAATATGATGCTCCCGTGAGGCTAAATTTGGAAAATAAGATTTATTTTCCTCCAGATTCTAAATGTGATGTTACAGAAAACACAACTAAGTTCCCAGACTGCAATCAGAGAGAACTTCATTTTCTCTTGTCAATGAAAGCGTTTGCAATGATTTGCTTAAGACTATCATCGAGTAGGAAGAATTTAGCCTCAATAAATAATTACGTGTATACCGTCTTACGTCGATGAATATAAGAAATATTTGAAGATGAATAAAGATCTTGCAACGATCCAAATTCATAAAAATGGCTTTAAATTTTCTTCCCGATTTTCATAAATATAATTTAAAGAAAATATTGAGGACTATTACATGAGTGCAATACATATTAAATGTCTACTGAACATGTTAAGTTGTTGAACTGAGTAGGAAGAAGCTACATGATCAACGTACACTTCAGGGAGTTCACGCGAGAATTTGTTAAAGAGGCTCAAACTCAAAACACAACTTTTCGGAACAGAACGCTCATAAGTCCCTCACTTATGAACGGATTGATCTGAAATTCAGAATATATAACCGCGTTGAAGCCCGTTGATGATTATGATAGTAGGAAAAGCGATATGCCATGCTAGCATGAAATTTCCGTCGTGTACACAAGTGTTGTAGAAATTGCTGAGGCGCTTGACGTAACATTAATGCCTTCAAATTAAATTTGACTTTTAATAATTGTAATCATTGTAATGTTATGTGATTTTAATATATGTATTTATATTCTTTACCGGTGAATTGAGTTTGGGTAAATGTTGATGCAGAGAAGAAGCTCCGTGGAGTGCGTCCATCGCACCAGAACCCCATTTGCCCGAAGGCTGCGTTCCCCTGCGTAGAGGGCGCTGCTGCTGGCAGCTCCCTTTAGGTGAACGTTCGATCGCTCATGCGTGGCAGGGGCGGCTAGGCTCCGCCTCTCTGAGGGTTGCTTGCTCTCTCCTTTACCTGCTACATGAAATCTCACCCAACTCCATGATACCGTAGCTAATTCCAAGTCAGAGTTTTCTTCGTAGTAAATTGTTGTGTGTATAGATGTTTTCTGGACATGAAATGAAGATATTCATGTCAGGTCACATTACAATGATTTGGAATTCAATTCAATTTGAAGGCTGTAATGTTACTTCCGCTGTGTCCGCAATGGAGACAGCACTCTTGGACACGGACGGCAATTTCATGCTCGAGTTGTAGCTATATTGTTTTTCTTCCAGCCACATATTATATATTTGTAGAACTGGTTTCAGTATCAAGTAAAATCATCTACAAGCTAGCTCATTGAAAAAAAAACGAAAAGAAATGAGATCTTGAGTTCGGCATTAGCATTAGTGAGCTATGTTAAAATCACACGTGTACAATATAAGAAGCCAACACTCAAACGGCAGAGATTTTCAGTGTGAAAGGCAGAGATAATTTATTGATGTGTTACGCAGTGCACACACGCGTGTAAGAGAAGGCGCAACTCGAGCTCTCGCAACGCGCACATCAGAATGGATAGTGTATGTCACGGTATTTCATTCTACATTCTGCTCCAAGATAACATTGCTGCTTTATAACATTTAAGCATTTTTTGCACCACGAATCATCCGAGAAATAGTAATAATATTGCTATTATTATTTAACCTGAAAAATAAAACCATCTCGATAGCTTCATTATTACTTTTTTTAGTACTCCATTGAATTATCATTATCCCTTGAATGTTTTCAAATTATAATTCATTGCCCGTCATCGATATTATATAGTCTAATATGATCAATGCATGAGGTCGCGAACAGCCAAGGCCATATTTATACATTTTATATATAATGAACAGTTTCGTTATCAACATTTACGTGAAATGACGCAAGTAAAAATATTTCAGCAATTAACGTGTGCAAATCATCAGCAAATACGAAACAAGGAAATGAAAACTATAAAGTTGCCTTAAGTGCCAAACTTACGAATATGAAATATAAGTTTCATATTTCTTAGTTTTCTAAATCTAAGTATATGTTTCAGCCCGAGAAGCGATAAGGAAAACTGTATAATATCTCATATACCAAACCTACAAAACAGCTCACTAGTCCCATCGTCCGCAACAAAGAAGTTCCCGTCAAAGATATTCTATAGAAAAAAACCTGCAGATCGATGCAGTCTACAGCACAAGTGTGCAGCTAGGGCTTCGGTATCCAAGGTAGAAGGTGCATGCGACTGGAAACAGCACGCAGGGAAATGTGTTAGACTTTGTCCAAATGATGATGCAATATTTCTGCTTTTGTGTGAGTCATCCTGATAAAGCTGAAAGAAGAGCGTTTCCATTGGGCTAATCTGAAATTTGTGCTTATAAATGCTCATGTTAGCTCTATATTTGCTGTGGCAATGCGTAAGAATTGAAGTGCTTTAATATTTAGACCATGTGACCCATTCATTCTTCTGAGTGAGAACTTCCTCCCTGTATTGTTTCCTGTAACCGATTTACAAGGCACCTGCGATATGCATTTTGCCCACTTCAGACATATAGTGACAACTGTATTCATTTCTTAATCATTCATTCACGTACAAGCAAATTACAATGCGATAAAAGTGACCAGATAAATGTTTAGGCAATTAAAACTATGGACTAAATGATCCATGCAATGAGCGAAGAACATTTTTGTTCGTTTTTTTTTCAACTGTTCTCGAACACAAATGCTGTTTTTCACGGTCATTTTCTATGGGTAGAAAATATTTTGATTGTGTATTCTCGAGATACGATCATCTCAACACTAGTCATTATACTTATCTTGGTATCTTCATGAGCTCTAACTATAGATACCCAATTATTATCTATACCGAACTATGTCCGGTGTTGATAATAATTGGGTATACTGTTAATTTCAATCCCGTCATTCGAGCCATCATGCCCGTTTCACTTCATAATTTTGAAACTAAAGTGCGATAAATAACGCGATACGAGCTTAAACCCAGCCTCAAACTCCCGTTAAATGGAAAATATAAATCTCCTCTGAAATTTGATAGAAAATGTTTCTTTTTAGCGCATTTTCTCTTTATAGAAAAAATGCACTATTGTGCTCGCCATGTCCGTCTGTCCGTCTGTCTGTCTGTCCGTCTGTCCGTCCGTGACTTCACGTTTTCGTCGATTTTAAGAAGCAGGCATGCCTGTATCAAAGATACGTCATCTCTAGCTCTAATATGCACTGTCCTAATCGCATTGAAAATTAACTGATTTATGCACGAGAAAATGCGCTCTCTGTCACTCACTGCCGTGAGCACTGAGTTATATTTTTGTATAAAATGCTCACTTATAGAGGTAAATAAAAACATTTTACTTTTGAATCTGACTCCCTCCTATTTTTATGTAATTTATTTTTTGCAAGGCTTAATTACACCATTTAAAAAAGTCTGGTAACATTCCAGAACATACCAAGTATCAAAGATACGCGGCCATGCAGCTTCCATATGTATTTTCCGTCTTAGGCTTCAAACACAAAATCGAACAAATAAATATTGGATTATTTGCATCGGTGCATGGTGGTATCATGCCTTTACATTGTAATGCCTAAAGCATCACCTCTTTATTTTCACAAAATAGGTAATATAAATATACCTAAATAGCCGTTCCAGTTGAATTATACGCCATCTGCTATACGTTCTCGGGCAACTATATAGCGTATAACATCAAAGGCGGCGACATGTGAACTTCTTACGAGAAATTGCATCCTCGCCGCGACCTCCCAAGAGCTTGCCAGCCTGTCACGTCAACAAGCTGTTCAACTCCGGACTTCTTATTCACGATGCACTTGAGAAAACGTTTTTATAAATGTATGGGTTATTTGGTGTAGACGAGAATTGAAGGAAAATTAAGGTAGCTATATATATTAAATACTGATCACCATACAATTTAGTTATATTCATGACTAAAAATATGTAATTAATAACGTAACAACCGGTCAGGTGTGATGTTAATTAAGAAAACTAAGGAAATTTGTCTTATCACCTGTGTAGTTTCAAATCAATTTCACTGAACCCAGGATCATAAGTCCTGTACACATTATACATTAAGAAACTCTCAATATCATCATGGGAAAGTCAAAGATTGGTTTACAAGCATGAGTTAACACCAGGCTTTTATATACGAACCCTCGAGCAGTGAAAAACTCTGCCGTCAAAAGCTCCCGACTCTGGCATCGTGTGTGCTAAACTCAATCTCGTTTCAGCTACAATGGCTCGTTTCTTGGTACTCATAAACGATCGATTTAGGTGCATTGTACGTGTGATGACGAGCTGCCTGTATATAGAACGTGTATACCAGTATTATAGTACGGGGCGTGATGGATATAGCGCCCCTATATTATAGTGGGGCAATGAGAGTGAACCGTGGCATATCACTCAGAAATATTAATGGGTCACATTGTCCAAATAGTGACGCACTTCCTACACGTAGCAATTAAACGCCTTCGTGCAGGGCCAAACTAGATCAGGATGAGCCATGCAAGAACAAAAAGAACATTGCCATTTGGACAAATTCTCACTTAATCATATGAGTGTATTTAGAGCAGAACATCGACATGATGGTGCGATAAAGCTTTATTAAGGTTAAACGAATATTAAGAAATAAGGACTCGAAATTCGTACTAATAACAAATCCATTTCATGCGTTGGCGAATTTTTTTCTTTAATCTAATTTAGCTTATTAATAGTTCAATTATGAATTTTTTCTACAGTCAAAAGCCTAAAGATAAATCCGGCTGGCGGCCTAAGAAATGTGCATAATGGCTGTTGATTCTTTAATTTACTCCCATGGAACAGATAATAAGTCGATATGTCAGCTTCTTTGTTTGTGCAATAAGGAGAGGAGTTGTACAAAAGTAGCAATATCGATAATACCATATTAGGCCTTATATAGTGCTGAAGCATATTTAGCCACATTCAAGTGTATGACAGTGATGCATGTTATTAAGTTATCGACTAATCTTAAAACCATACACTGAATTATTATTAGTTTGATTGTTGGAATTGAATAAAGAGGCCAATTAGCAAAACAGATTTATTTGAATAAAATTTATTATCTAATTCTTTAACTGACCAGGAATTACTTCCTACATCTAGCACTGCATCATGCGTCATTCCGCGGGCAAAAGCGAGTCAGGTTGGCCCAACTAGACGTGCATCGCTATTTTGACAAAATCACTCATTTTTTTTCTAAGTGAAGGCACTCACACTTAGGGCGTCAGCTGTCTCGGCTGGCGCAGGAGTGCGCATTTAGCAGCTGCAAGCACCTGTCGCGGTAAAAGTAATAAATAACTTGCATTTAACACTGATACGTCCTTTTGCCGGGCAAACCTGTGACGTGCATCGATATTTGGACAAAAATCTCGAAATTTTCAGAATAAAGGCTCGCACATGTATATGTTCAGCGAGCGTCAGCTGCCCGCGCACATGGAGCAGCGGCAGGCAAGCACCTGTCGCGGCATGCGCTGTATGAAGAGGCAGACGCAGCAGCCCAGTAAATTGGTTTCCTTTGCCATGGCCTCGTGTGCCTAAGCGAGCTTTGTGCCATCGCTTCCGTAGCAAAAAAAGAGTCCGCCTCTGCTGATATGGCATGGAATTCCCTATGGAAATTCACGGGGCAACATCCAAATTTCAGTCGCGCTGAGAATTGGACAATTTTTTTTTCAATGAGCAATGGGGTATCGGTGCAGGAATAAATCAGATATGAGGGATGCTTTTGAGAGTAAGAAAGCATCTCGGGTAGAGACGCCACTGCTATCTTCACGATGTAATTGGGTGCTGAAGCTCGAGTTGATATGCAGCCATACTGAGAGAAATGAGCGGCTCATACCCCTATAATAGAGACACTTTTTGTCCTTTTGTGGGTCATCCTGAACCAGTTTGTTGTGAAGAAAATGCGCGCATTAGTGCTACATTAAGAATGTGTTTTACTATTTGGACAAGGTGAACGAGTTCATTTTTTTGAGTGTTTTATTTCCACGTCCAGGATAAGACCTGTTCCAGATTTGTTAATCAAATTCAGAATTAATCGATCAGAAATTAAATGTACGATATTCTTGAGCTTCAAAATCATAGAAATAATTTGTATATGAGCATTCAGTTAATGCTGTATTTTCCTAAAACAAGATAATATTCAGAAAAAAAAGAAAAATATTGGGGCGATAACCGACTCATTGAAATGAATGGGCCATATTGGCCAAAAAACGACTGACTTTTTCACAACACGAGCAGTGAACGGACGCAGCACTGATAAGCCATTTAGCCTGGCAAAAATAGTTCAGAATGACCCACACCAATGTAAAAAAGAGTATCGCTTTTAGGACAAAGTCTCACTCATTTCTTTGAGTGTCTGTGGACTGATGATGAAGCAGCTAGGTCGTTACGAAAAATTTGCCAATAGAAAAGCGAGTCGCATGGAATTCAATTGTTGTAATTAGGAGAGTCGATAGTCTTTTCGATGCTGCTAATGCTTTACTTTTTCGTTACCAAATAAGTTTACAATTTTAATGAAAAACAAATACTGTACTTAGCTCTTATAAACGGTATTGCAAATTAAAATAAGGTGATGCTATTTTTTCTTATATTTTTATCGCAACAGTGAAATAATATAGAAATAAATAAATAATAGACTTAAATACTTAGATGAACTGACAATTGCTGGTTCACACGACCGCTCTTACATGCAGTGTACAATATTGTGAAGCGTTACATGTCCCAGAATAACGCATACGTACGCGATGCACAATATTGTGGAGCGTTACATTGCACGCACTTACAGCGTAAAATATTGCGAAGCGTCAGATACGTATCATAATAAGTGCGCACTCACAGTGTACAATACTGTGAATATATATTTACACTTCATAATATAGCACGTACCAACAACGTACAATATTATTAAGCGTTACATTGCACGAACTAACAACGTACAATATTGTTTAGCGTTACATTGCACGTACTTCCAACGTACAATATTGTGAAGAGTTATAATTAACAATAAAGCGCGCAGCGGCGCCGCGGGCATGCACAAAAACCTATATGGTCGTCCGCTCGTCCAAATATCAAGGACTTCGTAATTAAAGTCCGCTTGTTATTCGCCAGTATTCTGCACAGGCTCCTGCTCAGAGCAATCATAAAAATTACTGTTGTTTACGTCCGTGTTTAGCACGAGAAAAAAAATGTGTTGTGTGGACACAACAGCCGTGGAGCAAATGTTAGATGAACAGTTCATAAAAATGACTAGCGCTTTATATATGCAGTGAAGGCAGCTAAGTCATATGCAGAGCTTATTATCTTTGTCTAAACAAGTTATTCATGCATGTTTATAGTAACTATTTTTTGTATCCGAAGAGAAAGTCGTCGATTATATTGAATGAACGCTGCTACAAAGCGGTCTCACTGACACCTTCTCTTGCTGTTCGCCACAACAGCTGATGGAATTAGCTTGGCTATCAAACTTTTTATAGCATTAATCTTAGAATCTTAAATTAATCTTAGAATCTTTAAGTAATCTTAGAATCTTTAAGTAATCTCAGAATCTTCAAGTATCCTAGAATCTTAACGCAAAATTATAATCTTCAAGTAATCTTAGAATCTTAAAGAGAAATCTTGAAAATCCTGATCTTAGGAAAATAAGACAAGACGGGAAACAGTAGTACAGTAAATCATAGCAGCATATTCGTGCATATCTATATAATATTTGTGTTGCTAGGCCAGAGTTGTTCTTTGATGGAGATTTTGTCAACGACTCGAAAATATTTAAAATAAAAAATTTCTCGTATTTTTAGTCAATTTGGCAACTTAAAATTTCTGCGGGATTTGTAAGCTCGAATATTAGGTGTCTATACGTTCCAGAATATTTAGTCCTGTGATAGTCTAATACAAATTTTCTTAAGATCGGTTTAAGTCAGCTCTGGAAAGCTGATTGAAATAATTTGAAACGCATCATTATTTTATTTCTGAGATAATCTTAGTGCATAACTGATAGAATAGTTTTGTGAGGTCTGAAAAGTGCATGGTTTGGCAGCGCTACGTAAAATCGGGCATCCGTTTCATCTCGACAAAGACTGCGAAGCGCTTGAGAAAAAGCTGCAAAAGAGGTAAAAGTTCCCTGGACTTCAATGGGGTCGAAACGTAGAAAAAGCCTCGGCGGCGTCGGACGAAAGGCGGCGGCGTGATGTGGCCAAAACGCTCGACGCGCCCTCGTCCGCAGACTGTTTTTGCTCGTCGATCCATGCAGGCACGAAACAAAAGATGTCGGCAAGGCGCATTCCCCACAATTCTCCCCAACACGCTCGGTTTGGGTATAGACAAGAGCTTCGCAACTTCGTGGAAAACGTGAATGCGTGAAATTGAAAAGAAATTCCCGGCAAAAACGGTGATTTCCTCCATGCAAAGAGGCGGTCAAAGAAGCTCCAGCCAACAGGTTTCTCTGCCCGCATAATTGTAATTCGACGCAAACTTTGCAGCGAAGATACTTCTTTTCACTGCTTTGTTTGATTACTTTAACAAGGATTTCGTTGAGTGGAACAATTGACGTACGAACTTCATGAGATCTTGTGTAACAAAGGAAGTGTTTTCATGCCCGTAAAATTAAGAAGACTTCGCGGCGTCATAGAAAGAAACCACTTATTCTGTGTTAGTGAATTAGGCATGAGTGTATTCGAGCCGGAGAAATGGTTCTTGATAATTCAAAAATATGTAAACTTGTAAGTGTAAACTGTAAACGATTCAAAACACTAAACAGCCGCCGAATGATCGCGGTGCTGAATAATATAAGATGGAAAAAATTTTACGCCAGTATCCT
The DNA here is from genome assembly GCF_000764305.2 of Hyalella azteca. Classification (NCBI taxonomy): domain Eukaryota; kingdom Metazoa; phylum Arthropoda; class Malacostraca; order Amphipoda; family Hyalellidae; genus Hyalella; species Hyalella azteca. The sequence goes on along the minus strand of NW_025931777.1, from coordinate 74,253 downwards.
GTTGGAAAAAGTTAGATTTATTAAAGTGACCTTCTGAGTGATGTGAATTTTCAAGAGGCTGCAAATTTCAATCATAACAACTAAATCAGTTCTACATTTAGTTAGAGAATTAATGTGCTGTGCCTCTCGCACTCATTGCTTCGAATCTTATTAATATTTGTATGTTTATCGTTTTATATGCTCCGAACAGCTTCTTAGCCTATACGTATTTTAATAATTATTTTAACCTATTAAAGTGAGGTTAATTCTCCCGTTCTAGCTCATGGGCTCTCGGTTGGCCGATGAATAGCGGAGAAAGATTTAAAAGAAGTTTGATTTTGTTTTATTAAAGCGATCGGCGCTCCGAGCTGGTGCGTCTCACGATACGGCGCTGGTGCGTCTCATGATACGGCGCTGGTGCGTCTCATGATACGGCGCTGGTGCGGTCTCTTATACACATCTAGATGTGTATAAGAGACAGACCCTAATGTGACCGCAACCAGTGTGGAATTNTCATGATACGGCGCTGGTGCGCCTCATGATACGGCGCTGGTGCGCCTCATGATACGGCGCTGGTGCGTCTCATGATACGCCACTAAGGCGCCGCGGAAGCAGCGCGCTGCCAGGCGGTCGTCCGGCGTCACGCTCAGCTGCCCCGCGCCCCAGCGAGCCGCGCTCACGCTCTCCACACGCGCGATTACTGCACCACGCACGTACGTCCACTCTGCACCAGCTACTGTCTGCACACGCGCGATTACTGCACCACGCACATACGTCCACTCTGCACCAGCTACTGTCTGCACATGCAGCAGGTCCACGCATTGCCGCGCATTTAATCTGCACCAGTTAGTTACCGTATGTAAATGCCCGCTTCCTGTGGATCAGTTACTGTCGGTAACCGACAGGTCGAGTTTACTCAGCCTCAGTGGCCGCGAGTCCGGAGTTATAACTCGCATGTACTGCAATAGCAACTTACGTCTTGCCAAGATTCCGAGCCAATTACGGCTTTGCACTCTAATTTTTTCGCACGTTTTAACAGTTTTGGTTTGCATTCAAATCCGCTTCTTTATTCAGAATCGATGACTAATTTGACAATTTTACATTTACTCTGGCGTTAAGAAAGCTCTGTCTCAGAAGTTCGAAAAACTTCATTTTCTGCATCTTAGAAATCTCCATGAAAATCCCCAAATTTATAAAGTCGTTTGAGTTACAGAGATTTTGCAACACACTGATTTTGTTACAAGGAGAAACACCACTATTCGCGAGCTTTTAGACTAGAGTTTTAGGTATAGATACGGATTTTATTGACCGACGACCAAATAACTACGATATTTACAAAGCTCTCAGTTCACATTGTGCCAAGCTTGCCTCTTGCATGCAATTTGTGTGCTATGAATAAAAAGCCTATGATCTAAATTTGAATACGCATGTAAGCGGCCTCGCTAGACATTGAAGCTTATAACTGAAACCGAGAGAGTAAACATAGTTTTGACTTGGAGGAGTTGCAAGAAATGCAAGGAATCCACGAGATTTCATGTATAGAGCAAAATTACACTTAATTAATTCAGTATCCGTTGACATTGCATGGGTGTGTCTTAAATTTCCGGTTACGTGTACCAAATTTAATGGATGAATTTCAAGTTTCAGCATTTGTGCGCCAAATTTTATGAATGGATCCTGAATTTCAGTATCCCTGCAGCAAATTTTATGAATAGATTCTAGATTTCAGTATAGGTGCACAAAATTTTAGGAATAGATCCTAAATTACGGTATCAGTGCACCAAATTTTATGAATGAGTGTTAACTTTCAGTATACGTGTATTAGGTTCATGAATGGACCGTAAATTTCCAGATTTTAGAAGGGTTTCTTCAATTTGAAAATCCGTGTGTATGGTTTTGCGTGTGAGTTTTAAATTCGAGCATCCGTGTACATAATATCATGAGATATATAGTCTCAAGTTTCAGTACCCTCGTTCACTACCCATGTACCACATTTCATCTTTGGACACGAAAAAAATTTCAAAAATGGGTTTGAATTTTATCCGAATATCCGCGTACCAAATTCCATAAATGAATCTTCAATTTCAGTGACCAACACCGCAGTTGAGTATCCTACTAACAGATGAGCGAGTCTAAAATTTCTGTGTCGGACTACCATACATCATGAATGTGAGCGTTTGAAATGTTAGTATCCGTGTAGAATGCTTCGTGTGAGTCTTTCTGATCCGTCAATCAGATTCACCGAGGTATACATAAGGCTTCACTAAATGGTTACCACAGAAGCACGTCAGAGAGAGAGGCGTCCAGCGGACCGTGGCGGTTCAGGAGCAGGCTCTGCACGCGATCGCTAATCCCAGTGCTGGTGGCTGTGTTTGCTCGAGGAAGAGCAGCTGCTTACACACTCTACACCTGAGAGTGTCGAGGCAGGTGCAGAGGGCACAGGCAAGGCACGTGGTATCAACAAAGCTCGATGAAACTTCACGGTTTTTTACACTCGTGTGTGTGATCGCGTTAGGCATGCCTGTCATGCATGGCTACTTCAAGCAGGTGTTTCAGTTGAGCCATGATCGCTTTCAGAATACACAATCAACGTTATTTTAAATTCATTCGAGATCAAAAAATTCAAGATAAAATTTGAGTATTTTTATCATCGGTGTCCGCAGCTCTATCCAAATTTATAATTAGAGGGCACACAAATGTTTCTTCGCAATGGATTGTCGCTGCTCATTATGCGGTATTGAAATATAAGCTAAAATTCGATCCATTAATTAGTCTTTCACACACATATAGCCGGGATAATTTACTGGCAACAGGCTATTTGAGTCTAAACTACGTAACAAATTGGTAGCCTGAAAGTTGAAAGACTAGTGTGAGTCTGGATACCTGCACAGTCTACACGCACAAGACGTGAGCAAGATTCCTCTGCACGCAAGTCACGTGAGGCAGGAGGCTATTACATCTTAACGCACGTCATGCGAGGCAGGAAGGCTATACACTTGCAGTAGGTGAGGCAGGAAGGCCATACACTTGCATTGAGCGAGGTAGGAAGGCTATACACTTGCAGTAGTTGAGACAGGAAGGCTAAACACTTGCATTGAGCGAGGTAGGAAGGCTATACACTTGCAGTAGGTGAGGCAGGAAGGCTATACACTTGCATTGAGCGAGGTAGGAAGGCTATACACTTGCAGTAGGTGAGGCAGGAAGGCTATACACTTGCATTGAGCGAGGTAGGAAGGCTATACACTTGCAGTACGTGAGTCAGGAATGCTATACAAATGCATTGAGTGAGAGATTGGAAGGCTATACACTTGCAATACGTGAAGCATAAAGACCATACGCTTGCATTACGTGAGGCATTAATGCTACACTCGCCTACCGAGCCCTACATGCAGCATGCGTAAGGTCTCTCTAGGCACAGGATGTCGCCAGAGTGACGTCGCCTCTCGATGTCATGTCTGCGTAACGGCATCACCGCAGTGACAGTTTTCCCTCCTGAGAAAGAGTCTCTGTCATTCCCACGGTAGCCTCGCAACACCGCCCCTATATATCTCTCTATTGCATGCGAACTTTGACAGGTGCCCTCAAATTCACGACCACGGTCAACATATTCAAATAAATAATTGCGATCACCATTCAACTTCAAATCAAAGACCACCAGCATTTAATGGAACCTGAATCTACGATCGACGTAGAACTGATATAGTCACAGTGGATATTTTCGGGCAGGCATGCAGCAAAGTTTTCGTCAATAATGGAGCTTCAACTGTAGATAAAATGATACAAAACCTCTACTGAAATTATTGTACATTATAAGAGAACCACTAGTTTTTTGCTCACACAAATTTAAGGTCGTGGAGTTTCATGAACAGAAGTGAGTTTTCTATGAGACAAAATGCGCTCTGAAACATTTAGTTGTAGATAGCCGGTTTCACGATCATCAGGAACTCTAATCGTCTGATGCTCTTTATGAGGTAAGTACAGGGTGTACCAGAATTAACTGACCCTTTTAATTTGTTAATAAATAAAAAACTAAGAACGTTATGAAGTTGAAACTTGTTTTATTTAAAAGTACAGGTGCCCTCAAATTCACGACCACGGTCAACATATTCAAATAAATAATTGCGATCACCATTCAACTTCAAATCAAAGACCACCAGCATTTAATTAATGGAACCTGAATCTACGATTGACGTAGAACTGATATAGTCATAGTCTATATTTTCGGGCACGCATGCAGCAATGTTATCACTAATAATTACCCACAAATAAACGATTTCTCCATCAACACTATCATTTCGCGAAATAGAGGTCTCTCCATTTCTCTGATAAAACTGAAAATTAATCTCTTTCTTTTGTGAATAAAATGTAGGCAAAGAATAGAGTTTTGAGAGAATTGCCTCGAACAACTGCTACTAATTTATCAATTAATCAGATCGTTTCTTTCAAAGAATTGCAATGAAGCTGCACCTGAGTCAGTAAAACTAATGGTTGTTTACAGATTATTTTATTATTTTTCAACCGGAAAGCTTTTTGTTGCGCGTCTCATAACGAATATTCAATTAAAAATCTTGAAATCTTTTATTAATTACTGGAAAGATATTCTCATTGCATACGTGACATGCTATATGTTTCATAAGGAAATTAGCAATATTTGGATAGGCTTCAACTGTAGTAAAATGATATAAATCCTCTACTGAAATTATTGTATATTATAAGACAACCACTAGTTTTTTGCTCCCACAAACTTAAGGTCGTGGAGTTCCAGGAACAGAAGTGAGTTTTCTACGAGACAAAATGCGCTCTGAAACATTTAGTTGTAGATAGCCAGCTTCACGCTCATCGGAAACTCTAATCGTCTGATGTTCTTTATGAGGTAAGTACATAATATCGTATTCAGACACCTTCAAGGGAATCATCCGTCTGAGTCAAATACAAATATATTCTACCAAAAGACTCTGCGATCATCCAAGGTTGCCATGCCCCATGGTAATCATTCCGGATTTTCTGTGGGTATGTTACGTTATTGGGAGAATGATTAATCATTGTCATTTGTATTAGCCATCTAACAGGTAGACCTATGGAGCGAATAGGTTGACATGGAGCACATCTGAAGAAAAGAAGAATACTTGCGATGAATTTGAGCTTAGGCGAATGTAAGGCATACCGCTAACTGATATGCGTTTGTGATGTATATATTACAACTAAAACGGCATACACATTACTGTACGCACATTAGAAAGCACGTGTGGAGTAATTAATATGCAGTTGCAGGTGCCCGCTAATGGGTATGCACTTGTAATTTATATTTTTGGCTTTGCTATACGTAACGTTAAGTATACACAAAAGAAAGCATGTGCAGTTGCAGGTGGCAGCGTATATGATGCATCGCCTCCCCTTGTCACGGTACAGGAGTTGTACGACAGGAAGGGCAGGAGCTCTGCGAAAGACTGTAACAGTACAAAGGGCGTCTCCCTGTGTGGCGAGATCTTCAGGACCCACAATAGCGAGGAGGTGTGCAGCAATAACACACTAGCTGGCACCCTCATTAATGAACTCCTTGTCGATCGCGCTGCAGGAAACGAACAGGTGACTTATCGCCGAACTCTGCGCAGCCAGAATTTGGTTCTTCTCTCTGATTTATTCGACTGGGATTGTAGTTTTCGTGGTAATAATTAGGAATTTTTATTTTCTACCTATAGAATTTGTTGGCACATAGATTTTATTCAATAATTTGAATAAGCATTTCAAATGGGACATTTTTTCGTGTATTGTAGCAGAGATGATTTGCACTAAGAACTTTAGATTATCAACAAAGATACAGAACATTGTTCCTATTTGAAAGCTGACGATTTTCCGATTAAACAAAAACATAACGCATCAAATATAAGTTTAAAATTGACTTTTATGTATGAAGTTCAATTGATATACCACAGCAGCAAACTTGCAATCAGCTTTATCAGAAATAATCGCTTACGAACGGAATAATTCTAACACGTTCATGCAGTTTGTTTTCTCGTTTCAACGCATACATCATAACGGCACAAGAAGTTGCGTTTACCTGGTGAAACTTTTACCACAAAAACTCCACAACCAAGTCACTACTCCCCGAAATCTTTGATTTCAACTCCAAATGAAAGTTAAATTTTTGCAAAAAACACTACACTGTATCCGAAGAGAACATTAAACGACTCAATTTCATCATTGGACTCACTCACTCGTTTATTCATTGCCATGCAGTGGATCTCACTCATTATTGTCAGGTTGATGTAATTCTTTAGGTTGTCTTGGTTTACAAAGAACGAATACCGCACATAGAAGAATTGCTCGGCTGCTTTGATATTCGAGAAGGGCTACCGTGCGTGACGTGCTACCCTAAGGAAAACATGAAGGCAGCCACTGGTTGAGTGATAACTGGCCGCTGATATTCCGCCAATATATTTAATTTGTGAAATAGTGGAGCGCTTCCGGCGACGCGAGTACACCTTGCAGGGCAGGTGCGGTCAGAAAAAGAAGCCAATTTTTGATGGTATCGGGTGCCCCATGACGAGCGAAAAGCCACTCTGATCGCGGCTTTAAGAAGTGATTTGACTATTTATGGACTGAAGGGCATTGGGCATGTGATGATTATTTTCAAAATTGATCGCAAAGTTACCATGTTTAGCTACGCATAATCTCAATTTGCATGAATGATGAACAAGATTTGCTAAATAGATGGTACTGTAATAGCTAAGCATTCGCAATGCAGAGTGTAAACTAAATGTATCCATAAAGTCTCGCTTATATAGATTTCCGTCAGGTTTGCAGTATAAAGTCCACACTTTAATCTGACGCAATTTAAAGTAATTGTTCCAGGAAGTCGTCGGTCCTTTAAGTTGATCGCGCTGCCTTTGGTATAGAAAATAATAAAAAATAATTGAGCTGACGAGCTGTCGTCAGGATTGTTTGAGTGGCAAATCTTGATGTGTTCATTAAACATCTACAAATATTGAATACAGACAAAACTGAGCCTTTCGCAACGCAACTGACTTCTCTTCAGCTAATAGAAGATACCTTCATAGAACAAAGACAAACCCAAAGTCTTTTCGTTTAGACCACTTTGTCGACTCATCCGTATGGTAATTTTGATATTTATCGTTATAATAAGAGGTGTGTACTGTGCCGTAATTTTATTACTGATTAGTTTCGCTACAATGTCCCATTGTAACAGTCAAGCGAATTCATGTAGCCACTCCTGCTCATGTTAGCACTTTTAACAATATTTATTAGTGTGCAAGTTGTACTATTAGCGACGTCAATTAAGCATCAGTATAACATTATAATTATTGAATATAAAAATCACATTATAAAATATTATAAAGAATAACTTGTAGGTAATTGATTCGGTAATAAGGCGCCATGGCCCAATTGGTGAAGAATGTAACCTTGAAAGCTACCCCGCCGCGTCGAGGTGACCCGCTCTTCAAATCGCTCAGGTGGGTCAAAAGTCAGCCAAATGTCTCACGCTGCCTCCAATCGAGCAGAGTCTTATGCCACTGAACAATGGAAATGAGGCAAACTCATGCAACCCCTGGTATCATCGCCCGCCAAAAGTGAGAGTGGAAGGAACTTTTAGATAAAGCATATCAAAATAATATCTTGTCCTGTATGTTAAACCGTCTAACCACGTGCGCTGCGTATTGTTAAGGGAGCCAAATATGCACTAGAGAAGGTTAAGAGTGTAATTGCAGAGAACTGAAGTCACCTAAAAACTTCCCGATCATCGGTTAATAAGGTTACTTATTAGCCGTTAATTTTGTTTAAATAATCATTCAGTCCGCGCATGAAGTGAAGTATTACACAACATGTTCTATGATTTTTAAGGAACTAGGGTTGCTCATTCCAGTGATGAAAAATCTTACATCATAAACCTTATGTGTTTGTTTTAAGACTATTCTTGTTTTGAATTTTACATACCATGCAAACGTGTCAATATCAATGAGATGAAATAGGTGGAATCTGTTTTATTCTTGTTCTTTATTAACTAATAAGAAATTATCACAAAACTTTTTCGCTATAAAAAGACTTACAAGCATCAAAATGCGTTTGTAAATTCTGATTAAAATAGCAACATGATACTCATAGAATATTCAATCTCTAGAACATTCGGTATTTCCACATATTAATAAATAAATTATTAATGATTTCTTAAATAAATTAGATAGAAAATGGGAAGTAACAGACATACCCAAGCATACATACGTGTGTACGGGGGTCGTATCATAGGCTCGATTAGGCCCCGTGAAGGGCCTTGTCTCCTACGACTTCTTTTTCTGCCCTTACCGAGAACGTGACCGTCGCTGGAATGGATCACTCTTTACTGGGCGTCGATGTCTCCTAAAAATTCGGCTCGTAAAAAATGCCCTTCCGATATTGGCCACATGCCCTCCTCCAGTCCAGACATTCAGGCCACAAAGGCTGTGGTAAAATTGAGCGATCAGAATTATTAGAGCGCTAAATGAACGATTATGACTGATCTTTTGATGGGAGATATTTTATTCTGCGTCACGAGCGATTTTTGTCATAGGCCCATTAGAGACGCGCACGATCTTCCTATTGAAGATTCTGCAGTTGGTACAAAGCCGGATAATTTTTTTCAATATTCAATGCGGAGAAGCTAACGAGTAAAAAACAAGTATATTACGAAGAACATTTTAATATTTCATAGTTTGAAAGTTAATCTTTCAATCAACGCGGGCCATGAATTCTGGTTTTTAGGCTTGAATGGGCGCATAAAATGTATGCCATCAGTGGCGTATCATCTCTTAGATTTAGTGCATCAGAATTGTTTATTAGGGTGATTCATTAACGAGCTGGTTATCGGAACTGATCAACCCAAAAATTTTGTACCTAAGCATTTTGCTGAGCTTGAGCTATAATTTATATATTCGTGTTAGAAGTATCTTGTAAGAAGACCTCTGTTACTTAATTAGTCCACAAGAATATATATATCTATGAGGAGGCTAAATATATGTGTCACTTTTATTAAGGCGGTTCACTTCAAATTTTAAGATGGTCTCTAAAATAAGCGAGTGTTCAAGCCGGGTTGGGTTTTGTTGGGGTTTGGGGTTAAAATTCTATTGAAATTTAGAGAAGTTGTTGAAAATACGGGCAGGTAAAACGCCATATAAGCTCGCGCTAAAAGTTACGGTAGCAAGAATATAGAAAGAATACGTCGCGCAGTCCTTGGCAACGGAGCTATTCCTTTCAACAGAGGTATGGAGGTATCCATTGTCCTTCGTTGGTTATTATTTTTTTTTTGCCATGCTTAACGAGCAAATTTTCTAGATGAATGCTATAACCATATATGGATTTAATGTCACAATTTATTGGTAGCGAGTGTTAGAATTTACCATCATTTTTAATTAGGTAGAAGTGGTATAATTCTCGTATCATAGGAAGGTATATCTGTGTGATGACGTGACATACATACCTATTATTAGCAGGGATTGAGATCCCGGGGCTGTAAATAATGATGATGGTGCTTCTATGGACATCATATTAGGAATTATGTGGACCAAATATGGCCTAATCCAGTTAAGATGAAAGCTCACGAGTGATAACTGTTCAAATTTTGCGTGAATATTTACACGATTGCCGCAAAGGGTGGAATAAAGTAAATATATAAGCAGGTAACACACGAACGACCAGCGCAAAACGGCATCTCGTCGTGAATGTAAGTAAATTGCAAGGAATGAATGTAAAAAGACCAATAATGCTGCTCACGCAGACACTTTAGAACAAAGTGTCTGCGTGAGCAGCGGTTGCTTAGGCACGTGAGTGCTGGCGTGAGTAGAATATTGGGAAGGCATGCGAGTACATTTTCAACAGAGGACCTTATATGTGCAGGTTTGAGTCGAATCAGTAGAGCACCGTGAGCGCAGGCATGATTATTTTCTACAAAGTATCGCGAGCGCAGGCGGGAGCATTTTTAGAATAGCAACATGAGCGCAGGTATGAGCCGCTTCAACAGAGCACCGTGAGCGCAGGCATGAGCAGAGGCAGCGGTGGCCGATGTCCACGGACTGACCACGGGCTGGCGGGTCCGAGGCAGCAGCAGCAGCAGGCAACCCCCGCAATGACGGCGGCGGCGGTCGCGGCGGTCACCGGCGTTGATGCTCAGCGGCGGCGCCGGTCTTCCGTTACGCTGACCTCGGCTCCCCGCCCCTTCACCCCTCTTCCATATTCATCCACTCATGTTGTGTGTGTTTTTTGAAATACTTCGATACTTTTTATTTCGAGTTCTTCTACTGAAGAGTTTCTTCGAATCTGTGATTGTCATATTTGCCACGATATAGTCGCCTGAAACACTACTATAAAATAACATAAATAACTATAATACAAATTACCGGTATAATTTCTCGATTTATTTGCGGCTACCATACATGAAGAGTTTAGCATTTCTTATTAAATCTTTATTTCCACTCTGCACCTGCATAGTTTCCTCTACAGAGTGGCCGTGACGGCACCAAGTGGCCGTGGTGGCACCAAGTGGCCGTGGCGGCACCAAGTGGCCGTGGCGGCACCAAGTGGCCGAGGCGGCAGCAAGTGGCCGTGGCGGCACCAAGTGGCCGTGGCGGCACCAAGTGGCCGTGGCGGCACCAAGTGGCCGTGGCGGCACCAAGTGGCCGNGATACTGCTGCTTACGTGGTATGGGGAATGATACTGCTGCTTACGTGGTATGGGGAATGATACTGCTGCTTACGTGGTATGGGGAATGATACTGCTGCTTACGTGGTATGGGGAATGATACTGCTGCTTACGTGGTATGGGGAATGATACTGCTGCTTACGTGGTATGGGGAATGATACTGCTGCTTACGTGGTATGGGGAATGATACTGCTGCTTACGTGGTATGGGGAATGATACTGCTGCTTACGTGGTATGGGGAATGATACTGCTGCTTACGTGGTATGGGGAATGATACTGCTGCTTACGTGGTATGGGGAATGATACTGCTGCTTACGTGGTATGGGGAATGATACTGCTGCTTACGTGGTATGGGGAATGATACTGCTGCTTACGTGGTATGGGGAATGATACTGCTGCTTACGTGGTATGGGGAATGATACTGCTGCTTACGTGGTATGGGGAATGATACTGCTGCTTACGTGGTATGGGGAATGATACTGCTGCTTACGTGGTATGGGGAATGATACTGCTGCTTACGTGGTATGGGGAATGATACTGCTGCTTACGTGGTATGGGGAATGATACTGCTGCTTACGTGGTATGGGGAATGATACTGCTGCTTACGTGGTATGGGGAATGATACTGCTGCTTACGTGGTATGGGGAATGATACTGCTGCTTACGTGGTATGGGGAATGATACTGCTGCTTACGTGGTATGGGGAATGATACTGCTGCTTACGTGGTATGGGGAATGATACTGCTGCTTACGTGGTATGGGGAATGATACTGCTGCTTATGTGGTACGGGGAATGATACTGCTGCTTATGTGGTATGGGGAATTATGCAGCATACGCGGTACGGGGAATGTTACTGCCTTATACTGCTTACGTGGTGCCACGAATGCATGAAAATTGTAATAAAAATATTAAACACATGACTTCCTGTTAGTAGTTAAATTACAGGTCGAAATTGAAAAACAAGTGATAAAATTTGTTCGCTTTAGACGGAATTATTTGATGTATGGCCTGTGCAATGAAATATTTATTGAGTATATATATAATTAGGCGTGTAAATCGAATCAATGTCTTGATCAATACAAATCGTATATAATCGCGTCAACAAAAGCAGTGTTTGTGGCAGTAACATTTACAGTAAGATCGCTTCATACAGTGGCTGAATTCAGGATTACTCGCGAAGAGAAGCCTAAGATTTACATAATTTATTTGCAAAGTCATGGCAATTTTTTTTCAAAAGTTCAAGAGATAGTAATTCAGTAATTCACCAGAATTGCGTCAAAGACCGCACGATGCCCGCGTGTGAAGCAGGTGTATGATCGATGTCTGCGGCATCTGGCGGGAAACCAGTAAAATGCACCTAAACATTTGACTACAATTTTTTAAGATCGACTCTCCCTTTACTTGTTGGATGGCAGTATAGCAACTGGTACCGCCTTTCGCTGTACCGCGCCTCGGTTTCATTTCTGCAAGGCACATTGCTCTTTTGTGGGGTTTTCTCCGGTGACTGCGCGCTTTCGTCTTCAGTGGACCTGAAAAATGCGGTGATTTTGTGAGGCGCTGCAGAAGAAGAAGCGACGAGTTTGTGCTCTCGATCCCAGCTCGCTGCGCATCTCCCGCGTGGGTGAGAATTTTGTGTCGCTCTTGCTCTGGCACTTTCCCTTCTGCTGATTTAGACGTCACAGGCGCTGATGGGTGAATGCCGTGTTCATCGTACGTGGATTGTGGGCGAGTGACGTGTTTATCAGGCTTGGTTTTTGGGCGGCAGCCGTGTTAATCACTCGTGGCTAATGGGCGATGCATATGACTGCCGTGTTGATTAAACGGCGTTTATGGGTGACAGCCGTGTTAATCAAACGGTTTTTACAGAAGACAGCCATGTTAATAAAACTGTGTTCATGGATGACAGCGGTGTTAATAAGTGACAGCCGTGTTAATCAAATGGTGTCTATATGGGTGACGGCCGTGTTAATCATACGTGACATAAGCGTGTTTACCGTTCACAACACGTGCGGATGGCATAGGTCTGATGAATGGTCTAAGGCTGATGAGTATTTTTCATGTTATTATATTCAACAGAGTGCGACAAGGTAGACCGTCCGTGCATCAATGTCTTCGTTAGCTAAGGTTTGGAGTTTGCATTTAATAATGCCTCAATTATTAACTCAGTATTTAACCCCTGGCTTGGCTTCTTTGCTGGTACATTTGCAACCTTTAGCCGTGAAGGTATTATTTGACATTAAAATACGGCAATAATACTTCAATATCCATCCCCTCGCTTGCTTTTCAGCTGGGTACAGTCTCCCTCTAAGCCGAGAAGGTATTATTTGACATCAAACACACAATAATGCAACAATGTTCATCCCCTGCCTAGTTTCTTAGCAGGGTACAGTCGCCACCTTAAGCCATGGATGCATAATTTTACAGCAAAATACGCTGTATAATGCCACAATGATTATCCCCTGCCTAGTTTCTTAGCAGGGTACAGTCGCCACCTTAAGCCATGGATGCATAATTTTACAGCAAAATACGCTGTATAATGCCACAATGATTATCCCCTGCCTAGTTTCTTAGCAGGGTACAGTCGCCACCTTAAGCCATGGATGCATAATTTTACAGCAAAATACGCTGTATAATGCCACAATGATTATCCCCTGCCTAGAGCTTCTTAGCTGGGTACAGTCGCCACCTTAAGCCATGGATGCATAATTTTACAGCAAAATACGCTGTATAATGCCACAATGATTATCCCCTGCCTATAGCTTCTTAGCTGGGTACAGTCGCCACCTTAAGCCATGGATGCATAATTTTACAGCAAAATACGCTGTATAATGCCACAATGATTATCCCCTGCCTATTATACACATCTAGATGTGTATAAGAGACAGGGATCACTCTTTACTGGGCGTCGATGTCTCCTAAAA